>NC_072735.1:174476371-174503246 GCF_026930045.1 Uloborus diversus | reverse complement strand
CCCCAGTAGTTTTTTTCAGAATATTGCCAGATTTTACTTTTGAAATTTGTCAAAAAACGAAGAGACAGAGAAAAAAAAAACGCCACAAAAGTCATCGTACACTGAAATAGTTTCGAATAAATTCATAATTAAAATTATCATATGTGGGTTTTTTTTATTATTTTTGCATTGTAATGATACTGTAAAGTCGTTTGCCTTTAATTTTTTGTGCATTTATTCCCAAATATTCTGCTTATTATTTTAAAATGGCAAGTATGCGTAAAAACACAAAACACGATTCGAAATTTGATTTTTTCCTCTCATAGTAGCCGTAAATTGGTTTGAAATGTCTCTAAATCGGTTAATTTATACCATTCTATATTGAAGGGCTTGATAAAATGCTTTAAGGACAAGAATCGTATCGAAAACAAGGTAAGAAAAGGTCAATTGGCAAATTTAACAAAGCGTGATCGGAGGTTTACAGTTAATAAAAATGTGAAAAATACACATTTCAGAACTGAAAAAGTTTCTGCAGAATTGAATGAAACATTTTAAGTTTAATTTTTACCTGAAACTGTTCGCCAAGTTCTCTGATTAGCCGGATTAAATGGGATCTCTTCCAGCAGAAATTTTCTTGTTCGTGCGAAATACAGTAAGTTTACACTTTCCGTCGTAAAATCAATGATAAATAAGCTCAAAACGTTTTGGAACAACGTCTTACTTATAGATGAAAATAAACTCAACATTTTGGGTTAAATTGTTGTATAATTGTAAATGGAAGAAGAAAATGAGGAATTTAATCTTAAGAACTTAGTTGGTTCGGTTAATCAGGACGGTGAAGGTGTTCTTGTGTGAGGGTGTATCTCAGCATCAGGACTTGGAAATTTGGAATTTTTTGATGAAATAATGAATTGTGTTGTTCATTTAAACATTTTAAAAAGAAATTTTAAACTACTACCCCAAAATCTGGTAATCAGAAACAACTTTGTGTTTTATCAAGATAACGATAAGAAGCACACGTTCGCGTTTGGTGCCTCAAAATTTGTCCTTAAGCTTAGCAATATCTCCTCAATCGCCAGATTTAAACTTAATGGAACATTTTGGAGACATCTGGTGGCTACATTACGAAAAAGCACCATTGAAACTAAAAGCGAACTAGAAACAGCAAGACTCGTAGTGCGGCTGAACACTTACTCAGAAATTGCACAAAAAAAGAAAGAAAAAACAATGAAATCTATTCCCAGACGTTTAAAGGCTGTTGTTGTTACTGCATGATATCCTACTAAATAATAAGTTAGTAAAAAGTTAGATTATTTACTTTTTTTTTTTGACATTTTTTTAAAGTGTACGAAGACTTTTGTGAAATAAAATTTCCGGCACTGTTTGGTTTTTGATTAAAAAAAAAAAATAAGTTTTAATGATTTATTAAAAATTTTCATGTAGTTTTGTTAAAAATAGATCATAGATCTCATAATAAAATACCTATTTCGAAATATTAATTCTAACCAATGGATAAGGGCCTATTTCATTGAAAGTCGTAGGTGTACGAACACTTTTGGGAGTCACTGTAGATCGGTTTTGCTAATGCTTTCATTTTTTTTCTAGCCAAGTGTGAACAAAAATAGATAAAAATGGCTAATATCAGCCAAACCTGGCAACCCTGATCTAGCTCATAAAATAAGAAATGTGTTTTAGAAGACGACATACCACACTTACAGCACAAATCATTTAACGTTAGAAAAGGTCTCCAAGTGCCCGTTTTAAAATTGATGCTCGTTTTATTTTTTTCTTAAAGGAAAAATGGCCTTTAAGTAATTTGAAGTTTTAAGTGGAAAAGCGTATTACCATTATGGGGGTGAAATAGGCTTTATGTCGTACTTTCTTTTAAATGTCTTGGGGTTTTTAAATGCAAGTAATGAATTAAGGATGAGAAATTAGCGGGGAGAAAAAAAGGTTTTATTGGCTTTTGTTGCTTAATTATTTTGTCGCTGCGGAAGTTTTTCATTTTTTAGAATGAATATGATTTTTACATTTATAAAAATCCGTCATAAAATGAAGAAATTGTCTGAAAAAAAGTTTTAGTAACTGTGAAAAGTGTCATTAAATTAATTATTAAGCAGCGCAAAGATAAAAAGGTGGAAAATAAAGAATTTACAGAATGGGCTCGTTTCCGAAATTTTAAATGTATTTTTTTCTGAAAGAACATGGTTAAAAACATAGGATTTAACGATTTTTTTTAAAAAAGACAAAGTTTAATGTTTTTAACATTTATTTTAAACGATGCAATTGAGTTGCTTACGCTTCTGCACATGACATCACAAATGATGAAATGTCATTTTAGTAGAGTGCAATATTTACTTCGCATCTTTACTCACGTATACAGGCAACGATAGGGTTGATAGCAAGTGTAGAGAGCAATATTTCATTCGCGTCTTGATCATCATAATGTGGAAAAGCGGCATACAGATGCGATAAAGTACATCATTTGTGACGTCATGAAGACCACTCCTTTTCAAGATCAGACATTTAAAAAAATTAATGAAAAACTAAGCGTTATGAAAATAACAGTATTTTCTGGCTCCATGTTTTTTTCGTTTTTTTTTCTGCTTTTCCTATCAATTTCAGTGACTAAAAGTAATACTTTTGACTAATGGAAACAACCCCATCAAAATGCATACAACTTTTAATGCAATGTGAAACGTTTCCCCACTCTTGTGGAAACGGCAGAAAAAATTTAAAAATTTTCATGTAGAGTAGAATTTCATTAAACTTGATTAATGAGGGATTCAGGTCGTCCGAATTAATAAAAGGACGGATTAAACAAATAACCTATAAATTGAGCAAAGGCGCATAAACAAATTACTTTACAGAGAACAAGCTGTATTTTGACGAGAATGAAATGCATATTTTCAAGAGAAAGAATCACACAACTCTATAAAGATAACTACAAAAGTACATTACTCAGCTAAATCGACTCTTCTATTTTATACATATTACAATACGTATGTCTAAATGACTTTCTGGATTTCGAGAAGTTCGGTTTAATAGGATCCCGATTAACTAAGGTTTACTGTATAATAATTCAAAATTTTCCATTTGATAATGGTATGATTGATGATTAAAAAGTTAAAAAAATTTAATGTTCTTTCCTGAATATCATACAAAGATCTCATTCATGGAACTAATTCATTAATACGTAGTTTTTTCATAATTTTTACATTTGTGCAATTTCAACGCTGTTAACTTATCGTACAAAGGCAAATACGTAGATCTTTCAGTAACTTAAAAGACAATATAACCTGGAGCAAAAACTATTTATCTCTATAAAAATGTTTCCTACTTTTCATCATAATCCATATTAACATTTAGCACCTATCCCGATGGGTTACTAGCTTTTAAATACCGGCTACGATTTTTTTGAGCAATCACGATTGCTTATTGTTCTCATTTGACTGTTTTTGGCGTCTTTTGATTTTTCCCACCGCCACCCACCGCACCATCACCGTCGACGGGCTCCTCACGATGCTGCTCCTGTAGCGAAAGATGTTTCCAGGTTGTATCCATGTCCTACACACACGCGCATACATACACAACTGCACACACACGCACACATACACACAAACACATACACCTACACACATACACAAACACATACACACACGCATACATACAGACACCCACACATACACACAACTTCCCACACATTCATGCTTGCACACAGACACAAACACAAATGCCTACACACACATACACATACCCCCCCCCCCACACATTCATACACACAACTACCCACACACTTATGCCAGCTCATAGACACAAACACACATGCCTACACACATACACATAATGCCTACACACAAACACATACCCCCACACACAAACACACACACCTACATACACACACTCGTGATTGCGAAAAACATAATTTGAATTCAAGATGTCAAAATTCAAATTAATTTTTCTTTTATTTTGTCTTGGTGTGGAAGTCAATTTTCCCACAAATTTCTTGACATGCTCGCTGCCCTGTAACTTCTTCCCACTAAAAGCTTCCTTCAGGACACCAAACAAATGGAAATCAGAGAGTGATAAATCGTGGTTGTAAAGAGGATGACGGAGTACTTCGCAGCTAGTTGTATCAATGCGTTCACGGGTTAATTGAGCAACGTGAGGACGTGCATTGTCTTGCTGGAGAATCACACCTTTACTCTGAAATCCGCGACGTTTTCCTCTCATGACTGACTTTACCTGCTTCAAAAGCTGTAAGAAGAAATAGTAGGGGAGAGTGTTGAACCTCGGGGAGCTTTTCATGATTTAATTTTAACGTCAATTATTTCAATCACATTTAAAATCTTAAAGTCACATTAAAATACCCCAACATACTCCATGCAATATATTTTTTAAAATTCAGACAGTTTGAGAATAAAATATTGCCAGCCATTTAAAGTAAAATTTCCAAGCTGTTCCAAAGTACAACGTCCTATTGTACTTTGTGACATGTCCTGTTGTGCTATGGGAAAGTCTTCATGTTTTAGGAATCAGCCATATACTTGAACCAATTTTGCACCAGAAATTCAGAAAATAAAATAAAAAAAAATAATAATAATAATTCTCCATGGTATTGAATTAAATCATGAATAATTTACTATGAATTTTGAATTATGAAATATTTTTATCTAACATTAAATGTGTTTAAAAGATTACAAAAGATTAGAACATTGTACCATGTTTTTAAACATATCTTAATTATTAAGAACCATGCATACGATGTGCCTTGGAACGTGTCCTAAGGTACAAAATGTTCGACTGTCTAAGGATACAACCACCACGTTGTTTGAGAAAAGCCAAAATGATGGTCAATCAGGATGCACTATCATTAATTCCTTATAAGCAAAAGATTTAAAGTGCTACTCTTTCGTAAAAAAATAAAATTCAGTTGATTAAATTTACAAATACAAAGACAGAAAATGAAATAAAAATGAAAGAAATATTTACTTTGGAATCACAAAATTTCCTTTCTCTCACAAAATCGTCATTTGATGTTGATTTTTACTACGGCATCAATTAGTGGTGAAGGTTACTATTAGAGATTACAAAAACATGGTTGCTAAAAATAGATTCTTAGAAATTAGGAGTGTCCCAAGGTACAAACGTCCCAAGGTAAAATATTCCCCCTTACAAGCTTTACCTGAGTAGTATTGGCTGTTAATTGTACGCTACAGTTCGAGTTTGAAGTAAGGAAGCTGAAATTTCAAAAGGTAGGCCAGAACGGTGTTCGTCAGACGCTGATTCTCGACCACGCTTGAATTAATGTATCCAATGAAAAAAAATTCATGGTTCATAAGACTTTCACTATACATTTTAGTCATTCTACAGGATACTTTAGCTGGTTCTTCACCATCAGCAATCAAAAAACGAATCAACAGAACAGTGTTAAATCAATGTGGATTTTTCAAGATGACCTGACATCGTTCAACTTAAGTTTGAGGTAATAAAAAGAGCATTGTTGATTGATCAGCCGATTAAAACAAACCCCAGTGGGACTAAATAAAAATCCCGAATGTATCAAACTTGTACTGCCAACAGTTTTTATTCGCACCAATTTGTCGCTTTAACTATTGAATGACACCCGTATGTTGCTTGTTGTAAGTGTTTTACTTTCGCTGTAATGTAATATCAGTTGCTGCACTTGTGAAAGTAAGCTTAAACCGTACGCTTCAATAAAAAATTACTAAAAATAAACACATATTTTTGATAATTTACAAATTTTGGTTAAAAACTAATTTCAATGTGTAATGCCTTTCCTGCAAAACTTCCGCTACAAGGTGAAATTGCATTCTCAACTTATAACTCATCCAGATTAAAACGTACATAAAAAGGAAATTAAAAAGAAGCATTATTTTGCATTCATTATTTTGTGCATAACTTGCAAGTTCTAACCCGCGTTCTAATTGCTTCAGGAATCTATCCGTGGTTGAAAACATACTAGAAGCTTTTTCTCATTCAAAAACCGGATTACAAGCAAAACAAAACCCATTAAATTTAAAACTTTCAAGGCAATATAAAATATAAACGGGCACATTTCCGAGTCATAAAAGACGAAATATGTTTTTGGAAACGAAATCCCGTCACGGGAGAACAAATCATTTAACATAGAAACGGAATCGTAAGAAGTACTTTTTGGATTAAAAGCTTGTTATCTTTTTTAGAAGCGAAAAAAGGCTCTAAAGTAATTTGAAATTTCAACTGGACGGGGGATCGATTCTTAACATCGTTTCAGCGTAAGAAGGGAATTTTAAAACGGAGTTTCCTGCAGAATGTCCTTTAGGGCTTTTTGATGCAGTTAAGGAATTAAGGGAAAATAAGCTAGTTAACGCTGTAAAAAATTTGAGCTTGTTTCGAACTATCCGATAATTGGTGCTGAGCTAGTCAGTTAGTTTTGATGAAAGGAATTAAGTATTTTTCTTCTTTTTAAGCACAAACTTCACCTTGGGATTTTGGATAAAAATGCAACCACTATCTTTCGGTTGTTCTTACTGTTTTTTGAATTTTGTCAAATGAGGACGAATTGATGATAAAATAGCCTCAAATAAAAAATCTTAAATACGATCTTCCTATTACAACCAATACATAATTGTCTACTGCGATATTTCACTCTTTCTTCATTAAAAGATTTCTCAAAATTGAACTGTATATCGCCCGTTTATCGGGGGCAACAATAAAACGTAATGAGACTTTAGACAGACAGACACACACACATTTTAATTTCCATTAATGTAACTTGTGCGCATCTGTCTGTATGCGTCTGTAATTCTATCTCCTCCAGACTGTGAATGTCTACCAGATCAAGTACCGTTGGATACAAGACTTCCAGAGGTTCAGAGGAAGCCATTCCACTCTGTCTCACCCTCTAAACCCTAACGGACCGGACATCCAAGATCTCCAGAGGACTTCCAGGGTTAAAAGCATTAAAATCATCAATTAACACCCGCGGCAGGCGGCATAGAGTCACCAGAGGTGTCGAACGGACGACTGGAGAGAGAAGTGAGCAGGGGGGAGACCCCCTTAGTAGTATAGATATAATAGCACAAAGAAAAATCGGGCGAAAACAGTTTCTCGTAACATTTCAAAATTTGTGATACCTCGTTTGACCATCTCACGATCCCCAGTGGTTCTCAAAGCGAGTAAGCTTCACACAAACTGCTAAGACAGACGCGCACAGGTTATAATAGGCGACTGGGGGGTTACGCCCTTGCTTGCCAAACCCCTCGCCAGCTGCGGCGGCTGAACCTAAGCCGCAAAGTCCGGAAAATGTGCCTTGCACCAATCTTGAGTACTTTTAGCTGTGTGTGAAGGTGCCGAATTCTATTGAAAGATTCATTTTTTGTTTACAAAGAGCTTTTGTGACCAAGGTAAGACAACATCCTCCAAATTGAGTTTCGGCTATAGTTCTTGATTAATTTATATCGCTTGATCAACAAAAAGAAGTGGTGTTTTCCCACTAGCACATATCCCTCCACCATCTGATTGGGGTCGTTGACGCCACGTAACAATGCAAGAAGGTCTTGGAGACAAGGGTGTGGACTAAACCCCATAAAACTTTGGCATCAATAAAGAAATCTTTATGCAAGGACTGGGATAAAATATCAATAAAAGAGTTGCGGCCCATGGCCGAAAATTTTGTGACACGTTTAAAGTTCTGTATTAAGCCTAAAGGTAGCCACTTTGAAAATCTGTAAATACGTATATTAGACGAAATGATGTAATCATATTAATTTTAAAGTTTGGTCGCCATATTTTCATTATCATTAAAGTTATAACGTATTATGTGTGTCGAAGTAATTTCTTGTCACCCTGTCAACAGTTTATCCCCAGTGTCACTGACGTTTCAAATCCCCCCCCCCCCCGTTTAATACATCAAAAAGTATGTTTAATACCGAAAAACAGGGGGGAGGATTTCCTGCGGGCGAAACTGGCGAGGCATGAGACGTTTAATCGCGGATATCACAAATTTGAAACAGAATCTGCGCTGGAGCGCGGACTTAGCTCATTGGGCTTTCTGTTTCAAGATTCCATATTTTTTGTTTATATTTGAGCAGAGCAGCAAATTAATGGATGAGATTAGAATGGTGTCCTCCCAGTTTCGTCGACATGAAATCCCACCCTCTCCCTTCCTGTTTTTCAGTTTTAATCATACCTTTTGATATATTTAAGGAGGGGGGAAAATTTGAATGTCGCTGATACTGGGGTTAAACCATTAGAATGTTTTCACTGCGGTTGCGTGACATATTATATAAAATTATACGCATATGAATATGATTCGTCTAACTTTATTATTGAATGCGAAAAATGGCAATTCAATATTTATTGGTTTGCTTATTTTCTAAATTCACTTATCACAAACATAACATATCATAAATTTTAAAATGTATGAAATATGAGGGTAGATATCCGTGTTTTTCAGCGATTTGTTAACAGATGCAATTTTGTAATTAAGTTAAGCAAGACGTTTGAAATGAGCGCGCATGCGCTCATTTGCTCTCGAAGTCCGCACGCATGCGCAGTCGCTGTGACAAATTTGATATCCGCAATTTAACATCGAGTTTAACAACAAACCATCAAGAATGTTCTTTATTACGATAGATACATTGTTTAAAAACAAAATGTTTCGTTGTTAGTAACAATTAAAAATCCATTGTTAACGTATTAATGCAAAACCCTGTGTTGAACCTCCTTTTCCACCAAACTTCCGAACCAGAAGCAGCACAAAAACTCTTAAGAATTTCTTCCGACCTATTTTAATGATTTTTGATATTTTTCCACTGGTAAGTTAATTTTCTTCTACAGTCACGTCTGAAAATTATACAATTTTAAAACATTGCATGTGACAAATGATTCGTGACGCAAGCCTATACAATATACGTTTGGATCAATGACGAATTTTTTTTTGTTACTAAAACTTTTTTTAGTTAAAAAAAAGCATGCTTATAAGGAATATATTGTGTATATTGCTTGACATAACTTCTACGTGTACTTTTGTTTAAAAGAAATATAAGTACTGTAATAATGCATTACTTGTATTTCCATGCATTTTCTAGGGGATATGTTTGAAGCTTTGCCCATTCTTGAAAAGTCTGTTTTGGCAATATCACGTTACAATATAGATCTAATATTAACTTTCAAGCACGAACTTAAGAAAAAGAGCTTTATTAATAAGTGTTACTTACGTACTGACTATAGTAGACATCTTTCATAGAAAAATTCTTAGAAAACTTCATACAGTCGTACTCCCTTATAACGAACCCTGATTTAACGAGATTCCGGATTTAGCGAGGAATTCAGAAACGGTTGGTATATTGTTATATCTATGGGAGCATAACTCGCTTTTAACGAGCAAAGTCCGCTTAAAGCGAGCAGTACTTGTGTGATTCATAAAATGTCTATTAAATTTTTAGCTCAGCTTATCTTATTTTGTTAATTTTCTTTAACATTCCAAAGTCAACCAAAGTTAGATATAAATCATAACTCCTGAGAACAAGCGATGAAAGCACTTTTTCTAATGTGTAGAGTAAAGAAAATGTGTGTATATGCGTATTCTGCAAAACAATGACATAATAAAGAGACATTCAGACAGTTTAAAAAAAAAGTAACCAACTTATTAGGTACAGAGATTAAAAAGAAGAAGGGACAAAAGAGCAACTATGATGAATTTTTACAATTTTTTTTTCTCTAACTCGCTTTTTACGAGCACTTGCTTATAACGAGAAAATATCGCAGTCCCTTTGCACTCGATATAAGCAAGTTAGACAGTATAACCGAACGACAACAGCTGTTTTTACACATTGGGGAAAGAAACGGGAAAATCGTCATTTATTTGTGAAATGAAACATACTGCTAGTACTCCCATTTTTAAAAAGCATTAATAATAAAGCCAACAGTAATGCAGAATCGAAAAATGTTTATGGTCCCTGGTTTATTTCATAAAGAACTCAACATAAACTAGAAAATGCGAGACTTTGTTTATTGTTCCTAAGAATTTAGAAAACCCAATATATAGGGGAGACTAGGGACACTTGATCCCAGGAGATACATGCTCCCTCAGCCAAAAAACTTACCAAATTCCTTAAGTAGAGCTTTGAAACTTGACAACAATGCTAAAGTTATACTTGTACATAAAAACTGGCAACACTGTCTTTTTCAGCCATTTTGTTTTAGCTGAAGAAATGATTGATGGACCGTGGTAGCCCGATCGGTAGAGTGTCGGATTCGGGGTCGGAGGGTCCTGGGTTCGAACCTCGATGGTCGAAGATCCACCGTCGTCATTAAAGGGGACTGGGCGACGTTAAATATGCTCGTGGTCTCAATGTCCTCCAAGTGATCGATACCTCTGGGGGTGCCAGCACCAGGTAGCTATTAGCTCCTGGGCTAGTTCTAAATTCTCATTAACTGTTCGATCCGGTGATGGTGCTGCCATCTATCGGTATATAAAATAATGGAGCAAGGCACTTAGTATGCAGTCCTCGACATAAATACACTTGTAGTCAGTTGTGACTCTGAATAGGAATAGAAAATGATTGATTGTATCAAGTGAAACTTTTTTTTTAAGGAAAGCGTTCTGAAGTTTACTATATCTGTTATACACAAATTTAAAAAATAGCGAAGTGTAATATAAAAGTCCCCATAGTCGTTAATAATTCAGATATATTTTTAGTAAACTGCCACTAATTGTTAATAATATGGTTTATAATCCCAGGAGTCAAGTATCCCTATAACAATATAAACACAATGAAAACAATATAACTGTAGTTTACTTAGTTGACTTTAATTTTCAACATTTAAAACTGTGCTAACATAATAAAATCTATCGTTGTATAAGTGATAGATATAAACACAATTACTGTAGTAAATCTGCTAGATATTTATAATATCTGTTTGCACTTGCAACCAAACTAGGGGTCTTTATTTACACATAACACCGCAAACACTACTGATAAATTATGTTCTGGTCAGCCATATGAGCTTGAACAACTTGAAATTGGTTATCCTTGTTTGAATTTAAAAAAAAAAAAGTGATTTTGTTACATTTTCAATGAAAAAGAGAGTTGCCCATGATATGAATCAAATAGAATGCAAAGTGGGATTTCAAGAGTTTAAATTAAGTGAAGACTGGATAATAATTAGCAAAAAAAGGGCGTCTTGAAAATTTGCATATTGAAGTGAAAAATATTTTCAGATAATTACATAACTATAGAGAGTTTTGAAAATAAAAAGGAAAGTAATTAAAATGAACAAACAAAAAGAATCAAATTCGATTCTGTTAACTGTTAAGTTCTCACTTATCCTTATCAAGATGAAAACCTATTTAAGAGAAGATGTTATGTTCCTCGTATAAACTATAGCCGATGATCGAGTAACCCGCATGTTTCAACAATAAAACTTGCGCCACGGAATGATAATTGGATCATGTGTTTTGGCGATGTTTAACATGCAGGGAAAGGCTTTATTGTGACAAAGCTGAACCCAATCGGGTAACTTAACTGTTTTACTGGTAAGACCGTCATTTTAGGGGAATGAAGAATCAAAAAAGTGGTTGAAAATTAACGTTATCCACTGGAGTTAGGGTTAATTTTTCAACTATCAAAATATCATCAAACAGGCATTTGCTTCGTAAAAATGTAGCAGAGTAGAAGCAGTATTCTCTTGTCATACCTTGACGAGCGACTTTCTAGTTGAAAGAGAATTGTCTCTCGAAGACAAATTAAAACTAGCAATAAATTAAACTAGTATGTTGTGGTCATCACGAAACTTTCTTCTATATCTTTCTTATAATTCTGATCCCTCCCCATGCTTTACGAGGAAGCAATATTCCCAACAAAAACAAAATTACACATGCCAAAACTTGACGACCATCCCAATTCGCAACTCCAACGAACTATAGGGGGCACTGAAGTCACTGTCTAATGGCGAACTTAAAAACCAAAACAAACGCACATGGTAACGAAGAAAATGCTAAAAGTGTTGTGATTTTTGTTCGTATGTATGATTTTTTCGCTTTATTCATTTGAAAAGATTTTTCAAAGTCTTTTGGTTATTCTGACCCATATAGAAAGAGATTAGAAACCAAAAAGTATTACGAAAGTAAACAATTAATGCAGAACACACAGTAAGTTGTTCTGAAGCAGCCATTTTCACGATGTTGAATTCGGAATTCATAAATTTTTGGTTCGCTTCGAACGGCATTTTCATTTTGTACCGTTTTTTCTATACATTAGTACATATTAAGTTCAGTTTCGTGACATTTCCGGCATTTGTTGACATTTTTGTCACATAGTGCACATACGTGGCAGACTGTCAAGAGTAACGTTTAACACTAGATAATTTATTTCTATGACTACATGATTGGATATCCAAAGAAATCATGCATTTAATTCATTCGTCATGGAAATTATTTACCTGATATGCGAAATCTTGTCAAGATACATTATTCTTTCACACAATTTTAAAACCATAACCCTATAAACCAGCGGTTCCCAACCTTTTTGATTGTGCGGCCCACCAGTTTCGTAGAAAACGCGATTGAGGCCCACTAACTACTGTACATTACTTGCACAGTCAAAACGTTCTGTGGTGCGTGGGGGGGGGGGGGGGGGCTGTTCATAACTGTCCTTAAATGTAAATAATATACCGTATTAGGACTGAAAGTGAGTTGAAAAAAGAGTTCTGGGCACGTTAATCCGCTTCTCCCCTTATGTCACACCACAGATATAACTATATTGTACAAGAACAATTTTCAGAATGACTTTGATATCTGGATTGAAACTAGATAGTTTTAGTCACAAATAATTCGCAACATTCAATGCATTTCTACATTATTATTATTTTTACTTCCTTTTACAAAAAAGGAAGTATTGTATTCGCGAAAAGAAATTCGCCCAAAAAATCGGCCTTAATTTCCATTTTGCTCACCCCCAGATGAATATTGAATTTTTTTATAACCCGACCACACGTGGGTATGTGCCCAGGAACGTACAGACACCCGAAATATACATTTTGACGACCCCCGAGTTAATTACAACCAGTTTTCTCGTGACGTCTGTATGTACGTATGTATGTGCATATGTGCGTATGTGTGTATGTATGTACGTGTGTATGTATGTCGCATAACTCAAGAACGGAATGTCCTAGAAAGTTGAAATTTGGTACATAGACTTCTAGTGGGGTCTAGTTGTGCACCTTCCTTTTTGGTTGCATTCGGATGCTCAAAAGGGGGATCTTTTGTCCCTTTGGGGGGGGGGGAATCATTGTTAATTTCGATTTAAACTCAAGTGGTGTTATAATTTGTCGACACTTGGCGATGTATCGCCAGTTTTTGGTCGCCAAGTTTTGTCGCCAACTTGACGACAATTTGGCGATTTTATTTATTTATTTATTTATTTTTAAATCTGGTTTCGATTTGGCCACCGTTTGTGATATTTAGAGAGTAAACTATTGAATCATATTAAAACTGCCAATAATGGGAAAAATACATTAAATTGGAGTAAAAGGAAGTCATGTGATGCACACATCAGTTCGTTTTAACTGCAATGACAAGTCTCATTCAAGTAGGTAGGTTGTCGAAAAGCCCCTGAAGTGCCTCGATTCAATAGTTAGTCATGCAGTTCAGCAAAGGAGAGGCATTTTTAACTTGAAGCTAATACTAGTTTATTTGGCAATTTTCATAAAAGACGTTTCTGATTCATTAGATCTCACCTTCAATTATAGGGGAAAGTTTCTAGAAAATATGAAAATCCTTAATCCCGAAGTTCCTTATTGTGATGAGCAAGGGAGAGTTTCTGAGTGACGGTATATCTAATTAGAGAATTTTCGAAAAAATTTTGAAATTAATACCCCAAGTTTTATCTTGGTTTAGATTCTTGACCAGTGTCCACGGCCCAGTAACATGCTGTTCGCGGCCCACTTCTGGGCCGCGGCCTATGGGTTGGGAATCGCTGCTATAAACAGATTTTTGGCGAACTTTTATTTTTTATTGTTCAAATTCTTAACGTTCTTTCTGGATTTTTCAATCTGTTCTGCGATAAATATTTTCAAGAAAATTTATTTGCATATTGCCTATTTCAGTAGGATACTGTAGTAACAAAGGTTATTTAAATCATTTATGTGGAATTAGGTTAAGGAAAAGTGTCCAGTCAATGTTGTTAAGTTCGTTTTTTTTTCATCGAATTGAAAAACTGATATTTATTCAAATTCACTCAGAACAAAATAAATAAAATGTGTACTTACAGTTTATATATGGTGGTAGTTTTCTTTTCAGTTGATTGACCATTATTTCTTTTTACTTATCGAATTCTGTAATCTTACAATCATTTTATTCCACTCATGATAAAAATTAAAAATGGTTTAACTAAAAACACGAAATCTCGCCTAGGCTACGTTGCTCGCACAATACAAAAACTATAACCCTAAACAAATTTGGCGAAACCTTTCAGCTGAGAATAAAAGGATTAAAGTAAATTCTTTCTCGGTTCAACATTTTTCATTTTGTTCTACGATAATAAATTCAAGAAAATATTTTGCATACTGTCCATTCCAACTAAATGCTGCTGTAAAATATGATTAGTTAAATTAATTTAAGATTAAAAAAAACTCGTATTCTTACAAATTCATACAAAACAATAAAAAATTTTACCTGGTATAACGTTATCCAATTTTGTTAATCCAGAGTTTTCTTGTTTATGCTTCCACCATTTAATACTTTTTTCAAAGAAATAAGGAAAACTAACATTATTTTGAGAAGCTCGAGAATACTACTAAGGGACGAATTAATTTCTGTAGCTGAAAGCAAACTAAGACACATCGATTGAGTAAATAAATACTCAGAACAAACTGCCTGTGTTTACGTCAACAGACACACGTGGAGCGCAACGTGGCAATGTTTTAGTTGCATTCGCAGTTTTATAAATCACCGCAAGGTAGCGTATTCGAGCGCTGGAGTTCCGAATTCCTGATTTATCTCAAAAGCAAAGCAAAGAATGAAAATTGAAAATTATTTTAAAAGCCTTGCTTAAAATAATTACAAACATTTATTTGTTAACAAACACGAGATGGCAACAGTAAAATTTTTTAAATCATTGAGAGAATATTTCCGATCATTTCCATGCAATTAAAATCACGAGATAAACGCAGACGATAGTCTATTACGATTTATCTTTCTTATTGAGTGACGCAGTGCTCCCTTTTAAGTGGGATATAGAATATCTCCAGTTTTAGGGGGCCCGGGGTTTACTCCCCCGGAAGAAATTATCTAAAATGGATATAAAATTCTGCATTTTGAAGTTTTATAAGGGTTAATTGGAAATAATAGGCAAATAATTCTTTTTTTAAGTTTTACGCTTTAAAAGTGCTTTGTGATGCACAGTTTTAGCACAGAAATGGGGCACAGATTTAGAGAATAGGTATCAAGAGAGTAACATACTACCCGTTTAAACAATTCTTAATTATACACTTGATAAGAAAAAAAATTGAAGCACACTTTGCTAAGGAGTTTCAAAAACTTGTCTAATTATTTTCAAGGTTTGGTTGGTTAGATTGGGTTTTTGGCTCAAGAGCCCTTGTAAGCTACACTGTGCCAATTCTTTTCAGGGATTTTAGAACCTATTAATAAATTGCACTTTCCAGTCTCTGAAATTGAGTAGTAGATTATACACTTGTACAGTATTGTTCAAACTTTGTAAGAAACGGTTATTTTAAGTTCAACAGAAACTAGTATGTTGTGGCCATCACGAAACTTTCTTCTATATTTTTCTTTTTTTTTTCTGATCCCTCCCCATGCTTGACAATATGCAATATTCCCAACAAAAACAAAATGACACATGCAAAAACTTGACGACCATCCCAATGTCTGAATTATTGCGAAAGCAAAGCAAAGAGCGAAAATTGAAAGTTATTTTAAAAGCCTTGCTTGAATGAATTACAAATATTTTATTTGTTAACAAACATAAGATGGCAACAGTTAAAAATTTTAAATCATTGCGATAATATTTCCTATCATTTCCATACAATTAAAATCACGAGAAATACGCAGACGACAATCTATTACGATTTATCTTTCTTATTGTTGCATTAATAAAAATATTTTTATTCGAAAAAAAAAAAAAATCAACACCTCTTGGAGCGATCGGCGTCAAAATAGAACCAAAGCCTGTTTACATATGGATTCACATATATTCCAAATTTCAACCAGAACGTAGCATTACTTCTTGAGATAGGGCACTCAAAATGGAAAAAAAGAACGGGTGATTGCGCTACCCCCTTTTTAGCTGTTGACACAAAAATAAAATCAGTTCTTATACCCACTAAGGGCTACTTGCCGATAAATTTTTCTTTCATTCCGTTCATTATTTCTTGAGATACAGCAGTCACAATTGACGACAAAAAACGTTCTATAGCTCAACCCCCGTTTGAGTTATTGACACCAAAATTGAATCAGCACCTGTTCCTGTTAATACCAACATATGGATCAAATTTTGTTTGATTGAACCAGTTACTTCCTGAGGAATAGCAAGCACGCGTAACTCGAAAAACGTCCCATTGCTCCACCCCCCTTGGAGGAATTCGCGCCAAAAACTAATGGGCACACGTTCACATAGGGGCACATATGTGTACCAAATTTCGTTCGATTTCATGCGGTAGTTTTTGTTGTAGAGCGGCCACAAAAAACTGGTCACACACAGACGTGACACACATACACACACACATACACACACACATACACACACACATACAGACAGACAGACATTTTCCAAAAATGATCGAAATGGACTCAGCACACCTCAAAACGTTCGAATCCGTCAAAATTCGAAATTCGAAAATTTGCACGAATCCAATACTTTCTTCTATATATTAGATATAGAAGAAAGTAAAAATAAACTTTAATTTCCTATTCAAAAATGAAACTAGTATGTTGTGGCCATCACGAAACTTTCTTCTATATTTTTCTTTTTTTTCTGATCCCTCCCCATGCTTGACGAGGAAGCAATATTCCCAACAAAAACAAAATTACACATGCAAAAACTTGACGACCATCCTAATGTCTGAATTATTGCAAAAGCAAAGCAAAGAGCGAAAATTGAAAGTTATTTTAAAAGCCTTGCTTGAATTAATTACAAATATTTTATTTGTTGACAAACATAAGATGGCAACAGTTAAAAATTTTAAATCATTGAGATAATATTTCCTATCATTTCCATACAATTAAAATCACGAGAAATACGCAGACAATCTATTACGATTTATCTTTCTTATTGTTGCATTAATAAAAATATTTTTATTCGCAAAAAAAAAAAAAAAAAAAATCAACACCTCTTGGAACGATCGGCGTCAAAATTGAACCAAAGCCTGTTTACAAATGGATTCACATATATTCCAAATTTCAACCAGAACGTAGCATTACTTCTTGAGATAGGGCACTCAAAATGGAAAAAAAGAACGGGTGATTGCGCTACCCCCTTTTTAGCTGTTGACACAAAAATAAAATCAGTTCTTATACCCACTAAGGGCTACTTGCCGATAAATTTTTCTTTCATTCCGTTCATTATTTCTTGAGATACAGCAGTCACAATTGACGACAAAAAACGTTCTATAGCTCAACCCCCGTTTGAGTTATTGACACCAAAATTGAATCAGCACCTGTTCCTGTTAATACCAACATATGGACCAAATTTTGTTTGATTCCGCCAGTTACTTCCTGAGGAATAGCAAGCACGCGTAACTCGAAAAACGTCCCATTGCTCCACCCCCCTTGGAGGAATTCGCGCCAAAAACTAATGGGCACAAGTTCACATAGGGGCACATATGTGTACTAAATTTCGTTCGATTTCATGCGGTAGTTTTTGTTGTAGAGCGGCCACAAAAAACTGGTCACACACAGACGTGACACACATACATACACACACACACACACACACACACATACATACACACACACACAGACAGACAGACATTTTCCAAAAATGGTCGAAATGAACTCAGCACACCTCAAAACGTTCGAATCCGTCAAAATTCGAAATTCGAAAATTTGCACGAATCCAATACTTTCTTCTATATATTAGATATAGAAGAAAGTAAAAATCATGATTTTTTTGTTATAAGATTTTGGAAGATAAGTTGTTACTATATAAACTCCTCCCAAAACTGGGGGGGGGGGGCATTATCCCCTTTGCCCCCCCCCCCCATAAATCCACCCATGCTCTTCTGAACTATTCAAAAACGAAACAATAATGATATTTTTTTTTTAATTTTTTGAAGATGTGTTGTTACTACACAAAGTCCTCCCGAAACTGGGGGGGGGGGGGCATTGCCCCCCTCTGACCCCCCATAAATCCGCCCATGCCCTATTCATGAATGGTACAAAGCATCCCGCCCTGGCGCTGCTTTACTTCGGGAAAGTAGTAGAGAACATCAAACCGTCCTAGCCCGACTGAAAAGTGGACACACTCGAGCACAGCGACATGTGGCTGGTATTAAGGTTTTCCCCTTGTGCCCAAAATGCAATTAGACTCAGGCTGCTCCCTCCCATATTTTCTTTTGAATCGGCTGAGACCTGAATCGGCTGTATTCCGACCCTTCTGCTGTTTTGGAGGGACTTTGTTCGCACGGCTTCATGGACTTGGTATGATGTTTCTGTCTGCCAAGTGGGACAAGCAACAACAACAGAAAGTGAAAACCTTGCACGTAATGCCAAGAGACACAAAAAGTGATGTACAGGCGTCCCTCGTGTAACACTCTACTTCTACAACACGGTTTCGATATTACACGGTACCAAATTTGCGATTATTATTACACGACTTCGATATTACACTGTTCGAGATTTGAATTTAATGTTTCACGGTTTTGATGCAACACGAATGTTATTTAAAAAAAGTATTGAATTTCATTCTCGTTTAATACATTCTGTTGATTTTTGATAATAGCTGTAATACTTTACTTTGTTTTTATAGAACTTCGTTTCGATTGAACAAAGTACACATTCCTTAAATCACATTATTTCTAAGTCTCGTATAAACAAGGTTTCGATATAACACGAAACACGGTTTCTATACAACACGATACATATTGACATGATTTTTCCTATGTATATTGTGCATGATTAATTAGTGTAAAAAAAAAGAGTTAAAAAGTTATTTTAAAAGCTTGCATAACACGGTTTCGATACAACAAGCAACGAATTAACCGTGTTACGGATGCCTGTATAACCTAAACCAGCACCTAAAGGCCCGAATTATTTGAGGCTGAAGGACTTCGAAGTAATTAGAGGAAGATTTTAGCGTATTATTAACCGCGTCAAAGACCAGCGAGAATTCAGAAAGAAATGCCTGGAACTCATTTTAGTACACAAATTTAAACTGTAGGAAATTTGTGCACAAAAATCAGTTTAAAAAATAAATTTTGACTTTTAGAAATTCTTACGTTTACCTAACAAATTTGACAAATGTACTAGAGAAAAGCTCTGCCTTTAAATAAATTTAATATATCAAGAAAATCAAATGATCTTTCAGTGCATGGATTTTAATTACAATTCCAAAGTTTTTCTAGTTCGGCCCAAACTTAAATTGAATTAACATGCCTCTGTTTTTAGAACATGAAGACTTCCGACATTATAATTTTCACAACTGGATTCGGATTGGGCGCCGCCGCTGGATACTGCGTATATAAGATCTGGAGCAAGGAAGAAGAAAGTGAGGATAGCACACAGACAGAATTGGATGAAAGTAATGATTTGAGTAAAGAAATAGATACAGAAAATAGAAACACGTAAGCATTTTATTTAACTCACCAATTTATTGAAGAAAAAGAAAGGAAAACTTGGCTGAGAGTTGGAAACAGTTCAAAACAGCTAAACGTTACCATTTCAGTATTTTTTTTCCTTTGCGAGGATAATTAAAGCAGCAAGAAGCAAAGTGATAAAAGTGTTGGATGGTTTTCTAAATCCAAATTTCAACAAAGTCGGCCTTGTAGTTCGTGAGATAATTAACCAATTCTGAAAATTATCTTAATTTTGCACTCTAGTGTCGTGATTGAAACGAATACGAAAATCATACCTAATACAGGGCGATGCAAAGCACACCACTTTAAATTTACTGGAAAGAAAAGTTATCTAAGAAATAGTATACCAAAATAATGATATGAACACTAATCGAGTTTTTCACTAAATGTGCATATGAACTGGTCAAGAATATCGGATAAGACTCTAAGAAGAAAACGAAAAATGCAATTTAGTTTACTTTAATTTTATTTGGAGGCAAAAGGAATGCTATGTTATATTAATGATTCCATTCTTTTGGGGAGCTAGAGAGGTGCTAAGTTCAAAAGCATAGACATCTGGAGCAATTTCGGAGACGCAAGGAAATAATGAATCTCCCTCTAAAATTCTTAAAAATTCATCAAAATCGATGGCTTCCCCCCCCCCCCAGAGGTTTGATTTACAATTTTTCTCTTGTTTTCTGGCGTAAAACTAGAGGATCGGACCCCCCCCCCCCCCGCCCGCGTGAAAAAACTTCCGGTCGCGCAAAAAAATAAATACTGGGAGCATCGTCACATCGTCGATCTTTAGTAAGGAAACTTCCCGTGCTATTGAACTTACATTCATAAATATTATTTTAATTAAAAATGAACTTGAGTAATGCTTATAATATGGCATTAATATCTATTTATATTTTAGGGAATGCACCACCCTCCCTTTTTTTCACATAAGAAGAAGTGATAACCAATCTGTGAGGTGCTTCCACCAGAAATATGAGTCAATGCTTTAACGATCCATTATAATCATACCTAAGTTCATTTTAAATCCTTATTATGTGTGTGAATGTAAGTTGACTAATACGGGAAGGATACTGAAGATCTGAGTAAAGGGTCGATCTAAGTAAAGCGGATCTGACTTTGCTACACGTGAAGCTTCCTATTTTTCTTTTTTCTTTGCAATGCGATTTTTTTTTCGACATGTCGGTCACAGGAGTAAGTCTGATACTCTAGACGAAACTGCAGTCTCTAGATCTGATAACCGGCCACCGGTATATTGTATGTAGTTTTGGGCTTAGGGGGCTAACTTACTGCTGGTTATTTCAATGGAATGTTAAGCGTTAAAATAATGCTCCCTGCCCCCTCCAAATAAAAAAAATGGCCATGAAACTGTCGAAAACTGTTATGTATAGCCTGGAGGAAAGGAAAGTCAGAGGGGACATAATTCAGGTGTTTAAAATTATCAAAATGAAAGATGTTACAGGGTTACATTTTTGCTCGGAAAGCAGGAAGAGGGATCATTGTTTTAAGCTATTATAATCACAGGATAACCAGGAAATTAGGAAAAATGACTTCTTTAGTAGGGTCATGGGCACTTATAACAGCTAGCTTACCGGAAGCAGTAATGAGCAATAGGGTGGATAGCTTTAAGAGGGCCATTGATCTTCATTGGGGACTTATAAACTGACTAGGACCAGCCCAGATGGGCTCAGGGCCTGTTGCTGGTTGTCACATTTGTATTTAAGTTTAAAAGCTGGAAAAAAAAAATCGTAGGGCGCAATTGTCAAAAAGAGGGTCATATGTGGATTCAGGGAGTCATTTTACATAAGAATTAGCAAGAATGGTATAAGAAGCACTTTGACTATTTTTTTCCTTTCCGCACTGTGATTATGATCAATGTGTATAATAGCTAATTATTGCATTAATATTTACAGATCACCTGAACATGAAGATAATTTCAATGAAATCGACAAATTCTGGCTCCAATCCATCAAAGACGCAACACACAAAAGCAGAGTCACAATAGCAGACTTAAAAAAAGATCTAATAGAATTTACAGAAGAAGGCAGCAAGATTGCCAAAGGCGAAGACCGGGAAAGTGCTGAGGAGTTCTTCTCCTGTGACGAAGAGTAAAATCAAAGAAAATTCAAAAATTCATTCCAGTAAAAATCAAATTGCAGACTATACACCGTTTTAACCCCCCCCCCCCCCTTCCTTCTTGTTTTCGAAAATTCGCGCCAACTTGTTCAGCACTTCTATTCACATTTCATTGCTTCTCATAAACGTTTTTTAAACCAGTACATTTCTCTTAAAAAAAAAAAAAATCAGAATTATTCAGGAAAAAAATATAAAAAAAAATAAAATAATTAAATATGATTTTCTTTTCTTTCATTTTTTATGTATGTAATTTTTTTTTTTTTTTTTTGAGATTAAATTGAGTGTTTTCTTATATACAATAGACCGGAGCAAAAAAAAAAAAAAATTCTATTTTTGAGACGCTTTTGCGCGGAAAAGTTGCTAACGGTGAAGACCCAGAAACAATTTATTTTTATTGAAATTAGACAATGTCTTCTAATCATGCAACGAGCCTTTATATTTGACAAACTGTAGATTTCGTTTTTTTTTAAACACTTTTTTAAACAAATTTTATAACTCACATTTGTGTTATTATTTTTTTTCAAGAACCGATATTACGTTAGTATACAACTAACGTATAACACCGACGTACATTTAGTACGTCATAAACAAACTTAAATTACATATTTAATAAAATATGTAATAGCACATATGTAACATGTACATATGTAAAATAACGTTTTATTTGAATGAAAAAAAATCTACATTTTTTTCGAATTTCCAATTTCTTTCCTTGACTGGAAGATATTATCTACTTTCAACAAATAAAATTTGTTTTTTAAGTCTTCACCAATTGCAAATTTTCCGCGCTATTGTGATTCAAAAATAAAAATTATTGCGTTTTTTTCGCACCAGCCTACTAAATAATTTAAAACTATTTTCTTACATGCACAATTTCAGTGATTTTTTTTCTTTCCTTTTTTCTTTTTTTTTTTTGAGTAGAATAGAACTGCTGAACAAGTTGGCGCCGGAATTATTTGTAAAGAAAGATGAAAAAGGATTCTTCTGAAGATTTTGAAACAACTAAAAGTTGAACTTGCTGAAAATAAGCCTGACTCATGTGCAGAACATTCTAGAAAATGAAAATTAATTCTGTAGCTAAAATCCTATCATCTAAGAAAACTTGACGCTAAAGTAATAGAAAAGACTGTTGCAAAGTTTAAAAAGCGTATCATAAACTATTATTTCTATATAATATATAATATTCATGACGCAAAATTTGGTCAGCAAAAAGTCACAGGAGTAAGTCTGATACTCTAGATGAAACTGCAGTCTCTAAATCTGATAATCGACCTAACGATATATTGTATGTAGTTTTGCCCTATCCCTGACTTAGGGGGCTAACTTACTGCTGGGTATTTCAATGGAATTCTAATCGTTAAAATAGTGCTCCCTTCCCCTCCAAATAGAAATAATGGCCATGAAACTATAGAAAACTGTTATGCATAGCTTGGAGCAAAGGCGAGTCAGAGGGGACATAATTTAGTTGTTTGAATGTATCAAAATAAAAGATATCAAAGGGTCGCATTTTTGCTCGGAAAGCAGGAAAAGGGTTATTGTTTTAAGCTGTTAAAATACCAGGCTAACCTGGTGATTAGAAAAAATTACTTCTTAATTAGGGTCGTGGGCACTTGGAACAGCTTACCGGAAGAAGCAGTAATGAGCAAGAGGGTGGATAGCTTTAAGAGGGCCATTGATCTTCATTGGGGACTTATAAACTGACTAGGACCAGCCCAGATGGACTCAGGGCCTGTTGCTGGTCGTCACATTTATATCTAAGTTTAAAAGCTGGAAAAAAAAATCATAGGGCGCAATTGTCAAAAAGTGTGTCATATAAGGATTCAGGGAGACATTTTACATAAGAATTAGCAAGAATGGTATCAGAAGCACTCTGACTTTTTTTTTTCCCTTACCGCACTATGATTATGATCAACGTGTATAATAGCTAATTATTGCATTAATATTTACAGATCACCTGAACATGAAGATAATTTCAATGAAATCGACAAATTCTGGTTCCAATCCATCAAAGACGCAACACACAAAAGCAGAGTCACAATAGCAGACTTAAAAAAAGATCTAATAGAATTTACAGAAGAAGCCAGCAAGATTGCCAAAGGCGAAGACCCGGAAAGTGCTGAGGAGTTCTTCTCCTGTGACGAAGAGTAAAATCAAAGAAAATTCAAAAATTCATTCCAGTAAAAATCAAATTGCAGACTATACACCGTTCCCCCCCCCCCTTCCTTCTTGTTTTCGAAAATTCGCGCCAACTTGTTCAGCACTTCTATTCACATTACATTACAAAATAAGACTATTAAATTTCATTGCTTCTCATAAACGTTTTTTAAACCAGTACATTTTTCTTAAAAAAAAAAAAAAAAAAGAAAGAAAGAAAGGAAAAAAAAAAGAAAAAAAAACATAAAAAAAATCAGAAAAAAATAAATAAACAAATTAAAATAATTAAATATGTTTTTCTTTTCTTTCATTTTTTATGTATGTATTTTTCCATATTACATTGAGTTTTTTCTTATATACAATAGACCGGAGCGAAAAAACCAACATTTCTATTTTTGAGACGTTATATCGCGGAAAAGTTGCTATCGGTAAAGACTCAAAAACAGTTTTTTTTTATTGAAATTACACATTATTTTCGGTGCCGGAATTATTTGTAAAGAAAGAAGAAAAAGGATTCTTCTGAAAACAACTAAAAGTTGAACTTATTGAAAATAAGCCTGACTCATGTGCAGAACATTCTAGAAAATGCAAAAGCAATTCTGTAGCTAAAATCCTATTAAAGAAAACTTCATGCTAAAGTAATAGACAAGACTGTTGCAAACTTTTAAAAGCGGATCATACACTAATATTTCTATACAATATATAATATTCATAACGCAAATATCTAATATACTTGTCCTCTACCATGGCCCCACTAGATGGCGCTGTTGCTTTACGAGCCTTGATAATTTATTACTTTTCTGTGTTAAAACGATGCAACTATGATCTGATCTTGAAATTCTCGAAAAATGCGAACCTTCTTATACGCCCATTTTGACCGCAAGAGGCGCTGAACCCAATCCTGTGTATCTGCCAATCAATGACAACGTTAACGGTAAACAAGAACTGCCTGTAGCGTCTTCTTTGTTGTCATGAGTTTCAGCGAGTGTTACGGCCTATAAGAATTAAGTGCGGCCATGCCTCAACTTAAACCTTAACCGATAGTATAATTGTAAAACAAGACTTATCCATTTGAAAAACATTCCCCGTTAAGAACAACTACTTCCTGACGTAACAAC
This sequence comes from Uloborus diversus, assembly GCF_026930045.1. Lineage (NCBI taxonomy): Eukaryota > Metazoa > Arthropoda > Arachnida > Araneae > Uloboridae > Uloborus > Uloborus diversus. The sequence goes on along the minus strand of NC_072735.1, from coordinate 174,478,047 downwards.
ATGCGGCTAAAACCAAAAATAGAATCAAGCAAACCTAGGCATTTCTGCAACAAGAGCCTGCTTCTGCAATAACAGTCAAATTTATACAGCAAATTCCAAATTGGTCTTCAATTGGTCACAAATTCCAACACTTCGAAATCTGCATGAGTTTCTAGGAAGTTGCTTACCTGGAAGCTTCGGCCACGCATACACTGAAGCGATGACCGCCACAGATGCGGTCGAAACGTTTGAGGTAATACCACTCAAACCACGGCAGAACAGACCGGAATCTTACAACATAATGGCCTACTAATCTTTCTTAGAGTGTGTCTTATCGATCGTTCGACTAACTAGAAAAGAAACTGTGTTCTTTCATGGGGACTGAATGCCCTGAACTGACTTAGATCACTTCAATGGTGACATCGACGGCTGATTAGTTTCAACGGAATGAGAGTCTTCCTCTTCCACAGCAGTAGCTTCTCAACCAAAAACTATCATAAATATGATAACAGAATTACTTTTACACGTTTGAACTGAATCGGGAAATTGCATCAAAATAATACTTTTCTTAAAGACTGCACAAATACTCTATGTTAGATAAGATTGCATATCTTACAAAGAAATATTAAATTTATTTTTCTCATCAAGAAGTATTTTTACTTTTTCTCCGAAGTCTTCTCCGAAGTTTACTTAGTCTTTGTTTTGTTTTTAAGAGCTATCTCCGGTCGTGCTGTATCTTGTTTTTCTTGCTTAAGATAGCAATTAAAAACTTTAACTTGTGAAACTTCGGTAACTCGACACGCGGATTAATCGACTACCCCGGGCCCCATTTTTGTTTTATGCGCAATCTCCGGTAGTGTGTGCCGTACCTTGTGTTTCTTGCTAAAAAATAATACTTAAATATTTTAAGTAGTGAAACTTCAGTAACTCAACACGTGATTAACCCGATTAACCCGGCAACTCGACATTTATTTTTCTTATAGTTGGCTCTATGCTAATTTCAATGGGCGAAAACCTTTCTAATTTGACACAGATTTGCTAATCGATCGGAGTTCACTTTGCTCCCTAAGTGGCTGGGTTTCGGTTAACAGAACCGCTTGGCGAGTTTGGCAGTACACAATAGAATTAGGGGAAATATTTTCATTTAAAAAGCTACTGTTAATGTAATTTATTGTTTATTTTGATCATTTGAGCGAAACCTTTTCAACCGCAAAAAAAAAAAAAAGTTTGGGGTACGGAAAATATAACATGGTCATAAAGTTCTGTGCTTGCTTGCTTGCTTGCAGCTTCGGTAACTCGACACACGGATTACTCGACTACCCCGGTAACTCGACATTTATTTTTCTTATGGCTGGCCCGATGCTAATTTCAAAGGGCAAAACCTTCCTAACCTGACACAGATTTCCAGGAACCCCTATAAATCGACATCCAATTTCTATTATCTAGTCCATTTTTTTATTTTTTCACAAAATTATGAATTTATTTCTTTGCGAGGTATTCAAATGATACTGGTGATTTAATTATGTAATTTTCAAAAAAGAAAATGAAAAGAAAGTTCATCTACTGGAAGCAATTTTCATAATGTTAAGCATTAATAAGTCAGTGATACAGAAACTCTTTATGAATTAAAATAATGGAACCTCAGTAAGTATACATCGGCTTAAGCCGACAAGCTTTCATGTCCCCTTGGGGTGTCG
>NC_072735.1:174374897-174476271 GCF_026930045.1 Uloborus diversus | reverse complement strand
TGGGTGTCGAGTTATGGAGGTTCCACTGTATGTGAACACCTTGTGAGGAATAAATCCACTTTTGAACATAGACGAAAAAGCTTCTTGTCAGTCAGGTCTGTTAAAGAAAAAAAAATCCTGCATTATTTTTCATGCAGGGTACGGGGTTTGCTCTTTGTTCCAGATGTACCGTGTTTTGCAATTCCGTTGTTTTTCTGCTCGGCAACTTTCGTTTGATCGTTTTCGTTAGAAAGATGGGATTACGCTTCACTTGCTAATTGGGTGGGATTCTGTAGCGCGGTGGCTTGATGGGTGTAACTTATAAACAATAGAGTTGCGGGATTATTTTACATTTTAAATTCTAATGTTGAAGTAAATTAATGTATTTTTTGTTTATTTTGCGAAACATTTTAAACTGCAAATAAGTGTTTTTAGGTTTTTTAAACGGTATTTACGCGTTCTAGTTAAAGGAGTTCACTTCACTCGCTAATATTCTGGGTTACGGTAGCGGTGTCGCTAGGCGATTTTGGAGATGAAAAATAGATTTGCGGGAGCATTTTCATTTGAAAGCTACTGTTAATGTAATTAAATGACTTTTCTGTTTATTTTGCAAAACATTTTTAATTGAAAAAAAAAAAAAACTGAGGCACGTTCAATACAACGTGGTCATAAAGTTCTCTACTAGAATCAGTACCTCTTGGACTGCTAAACCAGGAGTTTTTCAGCTTCTGGTTTGATTCCAAATTATCGAAATGCCTATAGATGGTGCTTCCAATGTTAACCGACGTCCTAAATGGCGCTATCAAAAACGAAAGCCGTCCCTCAATGCTTTAAGTCCAATAGCAATCGCTATTAGGGCTCGGACTCCCAAGTAGCAATAGAAACAACAACAAACATATAAATAGATGGACGAACTGGGGGAATAAAAAACTAGTCATTATTCATTCAGGGGTAATGCAAATGGAAACCATGGATAAACTTTCAGTGAACATTTTTACATGAATTCTTTTGCTTTGTTTGCTTCTACTTTTGTAAAAATGCAAGCCCAAGTACGGTTACATCTGCTTCATGACTTAACAACCGAAAACAAAAACATGTTTCTTTCATCGTTGTTGCCAAAACAAGAATCGCTATTTTCTCTTAAAAAATAAATTTCTCCAAAAAGAAGGCACTTTACATCCGAAAAAAATGTATCCCCATTTGAAATCCAAACCCATTCGGAAAAAAAAAAAAGGCCAGAGAGTTTTTCAACCTCATCAGCTTTATTTTTATGCGAACGAGGCAAATGGAATAAAAAATGGCCTCCCATTTTCGCCTCCGTAACGCGTCTCTTTAAAATCACTTAAGCAGCCGTAATGGGAATTCGGTTTACGGGCTAGTCGACTCATGGCGCTCCGCTAACCCGACGGTGAAATTAGTTAATCACGGCAAAAACATCTTTCTTGAGAAAGTAATTATATTTCAGCAACAGTTTAGCTTTAAAATCGATAAATGATTCAATTTTCAAACCTGAAGTATTTCTTCCTTGGAGTGTAAGGAAGCTATTTTCCCAAGACTATATTAATTAAATCATTATTGGATATAAATTTGTTGCTTGTAGAGAGTGGTTATAAATAAAGATTTCCTTTCAGACCTACATGGAGCTTGTTCTAATAAACGGTTAAAATGGAAACTTGGTATAGACAGTGCAAGGTTTTATTCAATTCCAAACAAAACACCAAAATAATGGGGAAAAAAGCCCGGCTATTTTAAAATACTTATGTTTTACTAATCACTTGAATTATGATTGCATTTTTTTTTAATATTGCAAATCATAAAAAGTAAAAAAAAAGAAAGCACCAATCATTCAGCCCCTGGCGTTGATTTGAATTCCCGAATTTCAGTCATATTTTTCGCAATCACGAATTCGATAGAACCCTACTCGTCGGGTTTCTAGTTTCCCCAAATGGAATGGAACCGAAAAGAAACTCGAACCCGTCATATTGTAACTGGTCATTTTCTAGATTAGGTAATACGAGGCATGTGCGTAAAAAATAATTGTTTTTTGGATGCGAAAATAAAGATTTAGTAATTATGGTCAATTTGCACTCGTACACTTATTATAAAGATTATATTTATAGTATATGCTGTTGTGGTATTTTCATTTCTTATCAATCTTAAAATATGAGAGTTAGTTATCTAAAAATTTTGTAATTAGATCAAGTTTAGCTATTTAAGTTCATCTATATGGGTGTTTTTTCTCAAAAAACGACCCCCCCCCCCCCTGTTTTTTAATTTTTTAATGTAAAATCCACTTGAGTTAAGTCTTGACAATTTGTAATAGGATGACAGACGATTTGTAATTGGTATGGACAGCGTCGTTCTTTTGAATGATCCGTTCATTAGAGCAGTGCTTCTCAACCGGTGTGCCGTGACAAGGTCCTTAGTGTGCCGTGGTATTTTCAGTGTTGTAGGAGAAGGAAGGACACCTATTTTAGCTGCGCAAGAAATCGCATATGAGGCAGTGAGAAGCAAAGGGATGTAAGTGGCAAACATATATGGTAAGTGAACCCTTTCTCTGTCTTGGGGCAAGAGATGGTACTAGTAGCCCTGGTAGGTGTTGATATAAAGCATGATTTAGAAAAAAATTTCAATGAAAGCCTACCTAGGATGTTATCTTTAAACACGTTTTACACAAAACTTGAAAATGTCCACTTGCATTCCTTTGCCTCTAACTGCATCATATAATGTTCCTAGTTTTATCAATTGTTGCTAGTTTCATTAAACTAATACCAACGGTGTGAACATTTATTTTACCAACATGTAAGAAAATCGTACGGGGAACGATAGGTTTCGATGCAATGAAGGAAGTGGTCAAAGTATCAATTCCAGACGATGTTATCAGGCGACTAATTAATGACATGACGGGGGACATTAAAAACAATGGTTGATATAAACTACAAAAAGCTGATTGTTTTTTAAATTTCAAATTGATGAATCAACAGATGTTAAAAAGTGACTATTCTGGCTGATGAGGACGGCAATTAAGATCATTTTATTTTCTGCAAAGAACTTTCTCATCGTGCAACGGGTGATGAAATATTCTGCGTTATAGCTAAATTAATAAAAAGCAACGGGATCCAGTGTCACAACTGCACACGCGCATGGAGTGATGGAGCAGTTGCAAAGAAGGGAAGAAATATCGAAAGGTTCTGGTGTGTTCAAATTGGTTTCCTCCATCGTGAAACTCTCCTGGCAAACAATGTGACATATGAGCTGAACTCAGCCATGGTTGAGGCAGTAAAAACCACCAACTCCATACAATTAAGACCACATAATTCCCATATTTGCATTGTACTTTCGGAAGACATCGTGGGGACAGATCATCACTTCCTGCTTCTTCACACGGTGGTTCGCTGCTTTTTGGAAAGTAAGATTCAGCCAAGAATTTTTGAGTAGGGGACAATTAAAAAATTGAGCTGAAGTACAAATTTCCTATGTTTCGCGATGAAACGAAACCTACCAATTTATTTACAAGACAAATATTTTCTGGGAGAACAAGCGTACTCGGCTGATATTTTTTTAGAATCTTAACGAACTGAATCGAAGAAGTCATGGAAGCGGTGAGCATCATGTTCATATGTATGCACAATAGGGTGGTCACAAAAATCGATTTTCGAATTTCTTCCGCGGCACCCCCCCCCCCCCCCCCCTAAAATGGGCCAATGGACTAGAAAACATGATTTGCAAAGTTTCAGCTCAATCCGATAATATTAACACGTGCCGCAAAGAGGCTCAAGTTACGAAAAACAGTGATTTTTAGCAAAAAATCGTAGTTTTTCTTCTTTAAAACAAAAACTTTTCTTCCTAGAAACTTCGTTCTGGTCTCATTTTATAGGAAATTTTATTCTCATGATGAGTTATCTTACCCATTTTTTAAACAAAATTTATAGAATGGTACTAGGACTAGGCATTTTTCAGGTCAGGTCATGGAAGATACCATCAATAAGGAATTTTCATGCAAAGATCTGAAAGCATTACAATATTCAATTACATTTATTTGCTCTTTGTTGATTTTAATTTATCCATTAAAAAGGTTTCATTTGGAGGTACTTTAAAAATTAAATGCAACAAATTGTTGATTTAAAATAAAATAACTAAGCAGTTCAGAAGAGAAAGCAGAGTTAAAAAATTACAAAAAATAAAAGAAAAAAAATATAAGGCATTTTATTGCTTATACTGTTAAATTATACATCATTAAGTTACATGAAAGACATCGCCAGCTCAGTCAATTCCAGTCGAGGACTGCAGTTTCGTGCTTATTAGCACTCAACAGCCCGGCACAGGACTAACTGAGCTGGAGGTGGAAAACCTCTTAAGGAAGCCAAGAGTGCCAAACAAACTGGTAGCTAATATAGAATTAGCACTGACCAGACGAGTGACCGAAACAATGGTTCGGTTCAACTCGAATATTGCAGGCGAGGCAGGTATATTCAGTAAGTTACCGCCCTATAGCCAGGGATAAGGCAGAAATACATGAAATACACCGCCAGCTCAGTAAGCTGGCTCTGAGCTGACAGTGTATATTATGTATTTCTGCCTTATCCCTGGCTATAGGGTGGTAACTTACTGAATTTACCTTGCCTTGCCTGCAATATTCGAGTTGAACCGAACCATTGTTTCGGTCACTCGTCTGGTCAGTGCTAATTCTATATTAGCTACCTGTTTGTTTGGCACTCTTGGCTTCCTTAAGAGGTTTTCCACCTCCAGCTCAGTTAGTCCTATGCCGGGCTGTTGAGTGCTAATAAGCACGAAACTGCAGTCCTCGACTGGAATTGACTGAGCTGGCGGTGTATTTCATGTATTTCTGCCTTATCCCTGGCTATACTGCGGTTTACTGAATACATCATTATGTTATTACTTTTCATTGAGAAGTTAAAGTGGTAATAGCTTCGATATGACAGATTTTGATGAATGTGGAAAAATTTGCCTGCATTCGGACATAACTTGCAATAGAAACTGTCGTTAGTTAGAAATTAGTTTTACACCTGTTTCAACTGTGCCATTGACAACCCTTAAACTGTTTGCTATCTTTTTAGCTTTAATACAATATTGGTTTTCACACTATTCATCAAGATCAGTATTTAAAAACTTCGTATCGATTTCGAATCTCTGTAAAAAATTGTACTCTTAAAAAGTTTGAGGAGCAATAAAAAAATCTACTTCTTTGTCCAGTAAACTAAGCTTCTTTCTGAATGAGCTGTGCTTTTATATCCCTATCATCACAATCATCTTTATTATCTCCTACTTCGGATTTTAGTTTTGCAACCTTCTTTGTTTTGATCTTTTTTTTTTCTCCCTAGAGTCATCAAAAAAAGGGAAATGCAACCTTCTCTGAGTTCAGAGACCACAAATGATTAATTATTTTAGGTAGCTCTGTGCCTACATCATCTTCATAAATACTCTTGTATTGAATGAAAGATTTTACTAACTGTAGATCTTGGTTGGGGACCAAAGCTGAATCGCAGATAATAAACCATACTTTTCCATAAATATTGTTGATAAACAAGCAAATATCTTCAACACCTTTTATCTTTAAATCAATTAAGGAAAGCTGACTCCTGAGAAGATATATTTTTAAAGAGTATCTGAGGCAGTGAGAAGCAAAGGAATGTAATTGACAAAATTAAAATTTTTGAGATAATCATTACAAATAATAGGGGAACGTCTCCTCTGCTTAGGGGCAAGAGATGGTACTAGTAGCTCTGGTAGGGGCTGTTATAAAGCATGATTTAGAAAAAAAGTTCAACGAAAGCCTACCTAGGATCGGCACTTTAAACGCATTTTATGAGGAACTTTAAAAAGTCCACGAACATCCCTTTGCTTCTCACTACGTCATATGAGGTTGTGAGAAGAAAAGGGATGCAAGTGGCAAAATTGAAAATTTGGAGATGACCAGTACAAATGGTAGGTAAACCTCTCCTCTGTCTTGGGGCAAGAGATTGTACTAGTAGCCCTGGTAGTTGCTGCTGTGCAGCATGATGTAGAAAAAACATTTCAATGAAAGCCTACCTAGGACCTGATCTTTAAACGCGTTTTACTCGAAACTTAAAACAGTCCACTTGCATCCCTTTTGCTTCTCACTGCCTCATATGGCCTTTGCCATCCATCTTGTGTGATGAATAGCGCCAGATACTCGAAAAGTAACATTGTTTGGAGAAAGACTCCCTAAATAAGCTAAGCAAAGTGGAATGAACTTTTTACAGGGATCCCTAAGCTGCTACTGTTTTTATTTCTCTAAACGAAAGCTTGAAATTTCACCCGGATTGCTTATTTTGTTTTTAATCTTCAATACTTGCTTTGAATTCACTCTTATCTATACCATTCATCCTGAAATTCTTGAAAAATATCTGGTTGAGGACTAGTGGACGTACCTATTTTGCAAATCAAAACTGGTTTCAAATCAACTTCTAAGATGTAGTAGCGACATGCTAAATACAAAAACTTTTTCCGTAACAACTGAACAACTCTAATCACAAAACTCTGATTTGTACTGCAGAAAGGAGCCATAAAATGACTGTCATTTTAACGAAAGCCCTAACAAATCCTCGTCTAAGAACACAGGCCACTTTCCTAGGAATCGCAGTTTTTCCTTTCTAAGGGGGGCCCTTATAAGACTGGGATTTTTAAGCTAGTTTTTAGCGCTGACTACCGAGGAGGAAAGCAACGTTCCGTATTTATGACCTCTACAGCTAATTTCATAAGTTTTACATAAAGTTGTTTGTTTTAGCTTTCAGTTTTAGAGACATAACTATATTACAGTGAAATTCTGTTACAACGAACTTCAAATCACCAGAAATTGTCTTCGTTGTAGCGAGGTTTTAGTAGCAATGAAATTCAAGCAACGTAATGGAAATCAAATCGGAGCTGAAAATTTCTTTCGTTGAGACCAGTGGCGCCGACTCCATGGAGCCTGAGGGGGCCCGAGCCCCCTCAAAAAAAATTTTGAGGGGGCAGAGCCCCCCCAATATTTTAAGAAAATTATTAGTTATTTAATGCTTTCTAAACTCACAAATTTGTCTCAGTATTTTTTATTTTCCTTGTTTGAAGATAGTAATCTTTCCTTGTTTGAAGTACCTTGTAAAATACATTCAGCAATGAGTTACAACAAATAATTTTTATGGTTAAAAGCAGGTTAACTGAAAACGAGTGGTGTGAATAATGATAGTGTTACGGTGCTGCGAGTGCTTAAATTTGTCCCAGTGTGCGAACCTGCGGATAGTCTGTCCGATCAACAATGGGATGCGATTGAACAACTTTCATAACCACCGAGATATTTTTGATGAATTGGATATTCGACCAGACGTCAACGACTTCAAATTCAGTAATCTAGTCAGGCGGTCGACATTCGCACCTTTCTAAAGACAGCCCTAATATTGGTATTTAAAGCAAGTTTAAAAATCTCTATAATAGAGAATTAACTACATACAGAATGTTAGATTCAAAATTTCGAAATATTAGTATTATTTTATTACCGTATTACTATAGTACTGCATTAGTTATTTTCAAATACTTAAATATTTTTAGGGTATAAGACTCTATAAAAACCCGCTATTTACATACGATGTTAACTTTATTAAACAAATTAACTGTGGGATATTATTTTTATTTAATGAACTCTGAGCCTTATTCAAAGCAAGTTTAAATTAGCTATTTCACTTATTAATCAAAGTGCGACAGCAATATCTTATGCTTTATTTTTTTTAATGATAGTTTATTTAAATATAATTTCAATCTTTTCATATATATATAAATTCCCTATTCTGTAATAGTCTAAAAACAAAATTATTATACTATAAATTAAACTATTTTTTTACGAAAACACCGTACATGTGGGGTTTTCTTTCTCTCTTTTTTTTTTTTTTTTTTTTTTCAAAGCCAAAACATGTGTCGAGTTAGCGAGAGTAGAGTTTTCGGGGTTCTAATGTTGATAATATACTACTCTAAAATGCTTAAAAAACTGTAAAACTTACTTTCTCCATCTCCAATTTAGAAAATTTCCCGGGGTTAAACCCGCGGCATGCCCCCCACCCTCCCAATATTTTTTTGTATTTAGGCGCACTGGGTATTTAGGCTGTATTTAGGCGCCCTTCAATGCAAGTCAAGTGCCCTACACCTTATATCAATACCTAGCCACGGAACTGCACGACTTCCACCAAAATAGAACTGCAAAAATGTCCCACACTGAAGATAAGTGACATGATCTAATTGAACCAGAAAATTTGTATACAAATTCTTAGATTGACTTTGAAAACGACATGCCACATATTGTTTGTTAGTATAAATCACATACACCAGAAAATATATAAATTGGCATTTTCAAGGTTCAAAGTATCTGAACTTTTTTTTGGGGAAAAGTGTGGGGGGGGGGGGAGTGCCGTGGGAGTTCATAACCCCAGGACCACCGGTGACGTCTAGCCCCCTCAATAATTTTTGCAAGTCGACGCCCCTGGTTGAGACAGATATTTCGTTCCATCGGTATTCGTTGTAACAGGATTTCACTGCATATATTTCTGATAATATTGCTGTTTTTGCTCTGATATCTAAACATTGTAAAGGGGTTACAACCATTAACTAAAAGAAGCAATACAATTTATATTATAATGATTCGTTCTTTTTACGCGATTTTAAGGATATTAGCTACGACCTGACTTGAAAAATCCTGAATAATATTCAATCAATTTTTTTGAAAATTAGATGAAATTAGACTTAAAGAGAATAAAATTCTCTATAAAATGAGATCAGAACGAAGTTTCTAGAATGAATAGTTTTCATTTTACAGATGAAAAACTACGTTTTTTTGCTAAAAATTGGCATTTTTCATAACTTTAGCCTCTTTGCGGCACGTGTTAATATCATCGAAATGACTTAAAACTTTCCAAATCACATTTTCTAGTCTATTGGCACATTTTAGGAGGGTGCCGCAAAAGATTAGTTGAAAAAAGTTTTTCCCCCATGTACCTTGTGAGCACCCTAATGCACAAGTAAACGGAATCAAACCAAAAATTTAGCAGTGGAGAGAAGAGAGGAGAGGAATTTGATTGTGGCCCACTGGGCATGTTTAAACGGACCAACTATAGTTGGGGCAAACCTAGCCTGGCAGCATTATGATAGCAATGCTAATAAAAATTACAGTATTAAGATGCTGCCAGGTTAGGTTTGCCCCAGCTATATATAAACCTTGAAAGAAAAAATGGTAGTAGAACATTTGGCCATGATTCAAAACAAATTTTAAGCACTACTTCAAATATGACCGGGTTCGTGATCCGTTAAAGCATCAGCAAAGAACTTTCTTCATAAGAAAAATTTATTGATATCAGGAGTGACCGCTCCTTAAAAATGGGGTTTATCACCCTTTAGACGGCACTTGGCTTTAGCAAAAAGTTTAGTAACTTTAATTCAATTTCTAAAAAAAATTTTTTTAAAGATTAAATGTTAAATCCATATGAAAACCCTGTTTCTCTCCCTTCCTTGCTTCGGTTGGTGAATGATGAAAACACTGCCCATATTGACATATAAAATTTGGTTTAGTGTGGCGCAAGAATTGAGCCAACTATCAAGTGTGCCGTAAAGTAGAAAAGGTTGAGAAGCACTGCATTAGAGGACAGTTCATTTTCTTTACCCGTGCAATTAAACAACCTTTTTCATTTAAAAATATTATTTAAACTTTAAAAAGTTCAAGAAAAATAATCAAAAATATGTTGTTTAAAACTTAGAAATTAACTAATTTATAAATATTTTTAAAACCCGGCAGGTAAGCTATAAACATATTGAAACTTAACTTATTAGCATACCGATTTAATCAAGATGGCGGCAAAAAGCTGAAGAGATGATGCGCCGAATGCTTTTTTTTTAAAATATAAAAGTGAAACCAACTAACTACGTCAACAATGAAACTAGCACCACGACATGATACTTTGATAATATGTGTTGGTAATGTTTAACATGCAGGGAAATGCTTTATTGTGATAAGGCTGAACTGGATCCGGTCACTTAACTGTTTTACTGGTAAGACAGTCATTTCAGGGGAATGAAGAAACGAAAAAGTGGTCAACAATGAACGCTGTCTACTGGAGTTTCGGGTTCCTCCACTGGAGTTGGGGTTAAAATTTAAACTATTAAAATATCACCAAACAGGCAATTGCTTTAGTAAATGTAGAAGAGTAGAAGCAATTTTTACCCGTCATACCTTGACAGGTGACTTTCAAGTTTCTTATAATGAAGACGAAAACTAGACTCTCAAAAAAAATATCAAAAGCAACAAGCTACTCTTTCTCATCGTCATGGTAATCTGAAAAATCAAAGGAACTTCAACGACATCATCACCATCATCACACCCGAGGATCCCCTGTTCCTATCACAGTAGAACTTCGACGACAGTCAAGTTGAAACAATAAGCAATCGCGACTGCTCATAAAGCAATCTTTTTTTTTTTTTTTTTAATTCTTTCCTCATTTTGCTTGGCGACTCGAGGCAGCTCTAGCGCTCCACGATCCCGCTGACACAGATTAAATAACCATTAATTTAACCATACATTATTTTACCGAAGAAAAAGAAAACAGACCGAAACCTCTTAAAGTAGCGAAATGTTTGTGACCTATTCGGATGAAATAACAAGCCAGAGGATTTTTGAAGAATGGGGGAAAAGATCGCATCCTAAAACCGGAGGAGCCTTTGTTTTTTAGGAGACTTGCCAAAAACTCTCGGTCTTCGCGACAAATCGTTAAACACGAGCAGGAAGAAGCTAACTATGTTTTCAAGTTACCATGTTTTTCCCCTCCTTCTTGTCTTTAAAAACGCTTCTCTTCCAAACAAACGAAGTTTTTTTGTTTACTTTTAGTCTTTTTTTTTTTTTTTTTTTTTTTTTTTTTGCCTCGACGAAGTAAATTTGAAGGGAAAACAAAGTGCTAAGAGAGGATCGGCGTTGCTTAGTTTTGAGAGTGCACAGCTGAAGTTTCCAAAGCCAAACATGCGGGATATTTGGCTTTTATACTGACTACTACGGAGGCTGTAATTCAATAAGTGATGAAAAATTTGTCCTTTACATTCTTATTTAGAGAAAACAAAGAAAAGAAAACCCTCATTAATTCGGAGCTCATTAAACCGGAGTTAGCTTTAGCTGGACAGCCATTTAGATGTACGTACTTAAGATGATTTATTTATCTCCTCAAAAACAGGACATATAACTACTTTAGACGTCTGCGCGTGTAAGTTTTAAAACAGTGATTTTTTTAATAGTTTATGACAGAAAAAAAAACAGAATTGAATACTTAAAGGAGAAGAATTGACGCAATTTTTAATGTACAATTTCGGTTGAGTACATTTGGTGCTGATTTTAAATAAGGCAAAAATATCATACATTTTTCCTGTAAAACAAACATGGTTTTAGGAACTGCAAACAGTTTTTTTTTTTTTCTTTTTGCTGACATGCAAATTATTCGTAATTAAAAGTATCCTTAGACCCGGCAAATTTTTAAAACGCATTAAATAATTTTACATGATTTAATTTCTGTACCTTGGAGCCAGAAGGACCAAGTCCAAAAGTAACGATTTTTTTTTTGTTTTGTTTATTTGTGCATTGTATGTAGAAGTCTATTCCGCATCGAGCCCCCCCCCCCAAAAAAAAAAAAAAATCCTTTTCAATTTTTTTACCAGGGTTAAAAGAGCGCGCGGTTAATCCTATGCATGCGACAGAAAAAGGTTTTTCTTCTCTCCTGTTTTTATAATGTGACCTACGCCCTTCAGGCTCTGAAGTGCAGCTTTATCGGCATGAAAATACTTAAACAGCTCCACATGGTGACTTTTGGTTGAAGCATTCATTACTCCGTTCTGTCACTTCAGAAAACGGAACATTTCATTATGTGCGGGAACAACGGGACAGTCTCGTTAAATGCGGGATGTATGGTCATCCTATACATACTGTATCAATACTTTACTTTTGTAGGTCTGTGTAATGTAGTGTATTAACATAATGTATTCTTACCTAGTTTTGTATTTGAAATCAAAAAGCATTTTTTACTTGTGTATAACAGCTGTTGTGTGAAATTTGGCTCAATTTATAGGTTATTTTGTTTCATCTGTACTTTCATCAATTCGGACGACCTGAATCCCCTATTAGGCCTTATTAATGCCGCTTAACTTTCGAATATTTTCAGTTGAGCATGTTTCTCTAGTAGTGTAGTGTTGCCAAACCTACGGCCCTCGGGCCGGAATTTCGATGTTCTAAAGCAACCGATGACATTTATTTGGTATAAAGAGCGAGTATTGCAAAATTTGGAGCCAAAAGGTTAGAAATTGCCTTCTAAAAGACAAATAGAAACCTAGTAATTTTACCTCCTTTTCCTTGTATTTCCATGTTTTGTAGAAGACAGATCAATTTTTTATTATGTATTCTGACCCTCAAGATTCATCTTAGTATGAGGTGTGGATCTCGGATGAAAATAAAAAAAAGTTGGGCGCTATTGATCTAGAACACCTCCAGCGTTGATTTTTTTCAAACAATTTTCTGCATTTGTAGCATTATTTCATCTTTTTATCACGTTTATTTGAAAAACATTTAACCAAATCCTCTACGTCAAGAATTCTGATTACAATGACGCTTTCCGATTTTTACCTCTACGATCTTTTTCAACACAAGTTGGAGACAGAAAGCATCATCTCTTAATCAACAACCGTATTGCCATCCAAGGCTTCAGGAACAATGGAAGAAGGAACAAAATATACAGGTGCACGTTTTTTAGGAATTCCACCCACTCACAGAATAAGGGAAAGGGAGTATTTATTACATATTTACCTGGACAATGTTTTAGGTAAGGCAGACGAATTCAAGTTTTGTGAATAGCGCTGTCGGGACGTAGCTCTTTGATCAAAATAGCAGATAATTTTTCAATAGTCTGCGACGGAGATTAAAAAACCTAATCTGCATGGTAGATCAGCATTAGGGGAGGCTTCACCAAAGTAGGTAGAATTTCGAAGAACGCTCGAAAGTTGTAGTTTTTGGATTTTTATCGCAACAATTTCGGTTTTAATTTCCCAGCAAGGTTCTTCAACTTCAAAATGAAAAGTGATTTTTGTATTATTTCAATTGCAATATTAATTTATTATCAAACTTTACAAACATTTGAAAAACACGCTTTGCCCTACCAGGCAGCCCGAAGCGGGTAGGTTTAACTAATTCTGATTTGGTACATTTGCAAATCAAATACAAAGTTATGAATGATTAAAGTAGTTGACTAGCTACCAGTCATTATATATAAAAGAAACATTAAACAGTTGTACTTATCGAATTTAAAGTCAGCACATTTGTTTATCAATTATAACGAAATAACTGATTAAATTAATAGACTAATTAGTTGCCATCCTAAAAAATAACTTTTTAAAGTTATACTTGTCCTATTGAAATAAAAAATCTTAGTCAGCACACGAGTCGGGAAATTATGAACGAATATAATATGATTAGATCCTATACCCGCTTTGCCCGAAGGCACGTTTTTTATTTCAATAATTATAACCTTAAATTAAAAAAAAAAAAAAAGAAAAAAAAAAAAAAACGAAATGACTATCGTAGTTTGTAGCTGGATGGTGTCAGAGCAGCGTATAATTACTGACAGTAAAATAGATAAGCCGGTCTTCGACTAATCACAAGTTAAAAAACTTCTTTTTTTTTTAGAAATGTATCATTTCTTTTTTAAATTTTAGCCTGATTGCGCCATGCCGCTTTACTGCTACTTCGCTGGGACCTATTAAATCTCGGGGGTGATCGTGTAAACACAATATACGTATGCATCGCCGCTTACACGTCATGTGTGTGTGGAGGGGGGCATACGAAGCCTACCCGCTTTCGGTCGGCGACCTATCAGCGTCGAGCCAACTTTCCCTAGATTAGTCGAAACACTTACTATGAATCAATAAAATAGAAAGCTTCACAAAATGAGCTGATGTGTGCATCACATGACTTCCTTTTACTCCAACTTAATGTCATTTTCTCATTATTGGCAGTTTTAATGTGATTCAATAGTTTACTCTCTAAATATCACCAACAGCGGCCCAATGGAAACCAGATTTAATAAAAAATAATAATAAATAAATAAATAAATGCCAAATTTGTCGCCAAGTTGGGGACAAAATTTGACGATCAAAAGACTG
Organism: Uloborus diversus; assembly: GCF_026930045.1. Taxonomy (NCBI): domain Eukaryota; kingdom Metazoa; phylum Arthropoda; class Arachnida; order Araneae; family Uloboridae; genus Uloborus; species Uloborus diversus. The sequence goes on along the minus strand of NC_072735.1, from coordinate 174,462,108 downwards.
GCGATATATCGCCAAGTGTCCGCCAAATTATAGCACCACTTGAGTTTACATCGAATTTAACAATGATTTCCCCCCAAAAAGGGGCAAAAGACCCCCTTTGGAGCATCCGAATGCAACCAAAAAGGGAGGTGCACGACTAGACCCCACTAGGAGTCTAAGTACCAAATTTCAACTTTCTAGGACATTCAGTTCTTGAGTTATGCGACATACATACGTACATACAGACGTCACGAGAAAACTCGTTGTAATTAACTCGGGGATCGTCAAAATGGATATTTCGGGTGTCTGTACGTTCCTAGGCATATAGCCACGTGTGGTCGGGTTGAAAAATGAACTCAACATTCATTCGAGGGTGGGCAAAATGGAAATTAAGGCCGATTTTTGAGTGAAATTTTTTTCGCGAACACAATACTTCCTTTTTGGTAAAAGGAAGTAAAAATGCAAAATTAAAAATTTACGAGTAAAACGAATGCTAAAAAGCTTTAAAATAAAACAGAAAGTTGAAGCACAGGTAACTGCCGGAACAAGTGCTTTTAATTTCTTAGCCACTGAAGGCTCTTGCATAGAATTAGGCGTCCTTTTCTATGCTTTTCTTCTATTTCACTTTGCACTGTATTCTTCTGCTTTAAATGTGAGTAGTTTGTGCAGAAAGCGGGGGAAAAATCCAATTCGGAAACAGCCTGCAGACTTTTTCAAAAATCTGCGATCGTTGCCGCGTCGCGCTGTTTCTGTCACCAGGTCTGCGATCGATTAAATGAGCTTGAATCGTCGTAACAAATGCTACGTTTCTGTTTAATTGCTCTATTAATATAGTGGTGGCAACATATGCTATAAAATCCATGAGAGCTATTTCTAATTAAATGGATTTTTAGGAATTAATGCAAAGCATGACAAGTTGATGATGAATATACAGCTCTAATTTCACCGCCACATCAGAAGAATGAAAATATCACTTCCACGTCATCACCATCGTGGATATTATAACCACTGTTAAAATGATTACATTAAAAGATCCAATAGAAATATGTCATTTATACAGATGATTCACAGTGGGGGTATTTCCTTCGGTCAAATGTAGGGGAACATGGGGGAAAAGTGAAATAGCGGGGCAAAGTGAAAAGGTGAAATATTTACTCGGATTTTAGCGCCACCTATCTGGTATTATTTTAACTACGTAGTACCCCATCCAGTCAGGAAAAAAATACCGCCGAAGATTAAAGCATTTGGTAATACACGCAATTTTAAAACATTGATACTCATACTGTAATATTTTGTTGTAATTCAAAAAAATTTTTGTCACTATATAATGATAAAGTTCTTTTTAATAACATTTTAAATATTAATTGAGACCTCCTAATAGTCAATGCAGTATTAATTTAGTTAATATTACGTTTATTTGTATTTTAAATAAATTGTACAGTTTGTCAAGTACATACGGGGTAAAGGAGAACGAGCTAAGTGAAATAGTTTGTTTCATTTACTCACTCAATCATTTAATCGAAATCACTTACGTTTTCAATTATTTTTTAGTTCCTTTATGTTCCTTCATTTAATAATTCACTTATATTTATATATATTCAGTCACTTATTTCCTTATTCATTTATTCTTTTTCTTCCTCATTTATTTGTCTTCATATATTAATTGATTTATCCATTAGATTATCCGTTTATTTTTTCATTATCTTTTCATTTATTCATTCAACCTTTTATTTACTGATTCTCGTAATCGAAAATATGTTTTATAATCGAATAGAAAATATTTCATTAGAAAAATATTTTATTTTTCACTGTGCCCCATAAAAAAAAAGCTCCACATTTTTTAAGGCTCAAATTTACTGCCAAAAATAAAAAATACTCTTTCAATGTAAGTTTTATTATAAAATACAATGTTCTTTCTTTATGTACTGTAATTTTCAAAACAAACTTCCGATTTATACATTTTGAAAAAACTCAGTCATCTTAATCATTTCACTTTGCCCCACATTCCCCTACTATTTTTAGTCACTGAAATTGATGTAATAAGCAAAAAAAATAATCCCCCTATAAATAACAGCCGATGATCGAGTAACCTGCGTGCTTTAGCAATGAAACTGGCGCCACGGCATGATAATTTGATAATATGCTTTGGTAATATTTAGCGTGCTGGGAAAGGCTGAATTCGACCCAGTAACTTAACTATTTTGTGGTAAGACTGCGTCATTTTATTGGAGTGCAGAAACGAAAAAGCGGTATAAACTATGAATAAAACCTAAAGAAGTTTAGGGCTAATCCACTGTATTTAAAGTTACAATTTCCCCAACTATGAAAACATCACGAAACATGCAATAGCTTCGTTCAAATGTAGAACCAATTTTCACGCATCATACCTTGACGGGCGGCTTTCTAGTAATTATTATAAATAATAATAACATGGAGCCAGAAAACACTTTTATATTCTCAACATTTTAATTTATAATTTTTTTTTTTTTTTTTCAATGTCAGAGTTCAAAAACAAGTTGTTTCACTGTTCAACGTCGCAAGTGAAGACAGCCATCCTGGATAGGATGGCGTGGTTCGCGGTTGTCTTTTCTGGCAAGATATTACTTATGGTGACTTTTCTCTGTGAGCAATTATGAGCGGAAAGATAATTGTTAGTTAAATAAAATATTCATTGGCGAAGTTAGGCAATGTCCTGAAACTTTGTTATGGCAGCCCTAGCGACGTGTTCATTTATGACGTCAGCAGCGAAAATAAAAACAGCGACTGAACGTCTTTTAAGACAATTTTTTTAAAGAAAAAAAATAAGTCAAAATTGTGGAAAACAGTAACCTACCCCATGTTTATACCGTGCCCTTTCTTAAAAAATAGTTTGTAAAATAGGAAACCACTCAGTTACACATCACACAGCTACTCCCTAATACCGCTTTTGATGAAATACGCGCTCCTCTTTATTATGTTACCAATAAGAACTCATAAGTTTTTGAATTTCTCTTCTAACGAGCTACCACACTTTTATTAGGACTGTTCCAAAATTTTGGGAAGTGTACCACTTATGGTGCTAGTTTTAGTTTCCAAATAACATAACTCATTTGATGGGAGTAGAAAGGTTTATTTTCTATTTATAACAGCAAATTACGATTTTTTTTCGTAGATGTAATCCCTTAAAGTTCGTCACACAGACAAAGATTCAGCAATAAATCTTTCACTCTTTAAGTGCTCGAGCAGAGACGAACACTCTTTCCTACACTCAGAAAATCTTTTGGAGAGCATTCTTCAACTTTCCCGCTCATTTGGTCAAAAAGTTTTTGCCATTGTGTTCGAAAGACACTCGAAACGGAAACAGAGCTCTTTAGAACAAAAGAGAAGATGAGTGTAGGCTGGAGGAAAAAGTCTTTTTCAGGCACTAGTAGAAATAAGATATAAGGTTGCATCTGAAAAATAGAGACTGATAAAGAGGGACATTTTATTTTATTTATTTTTTTTTTTTTTTGCTTACTCGGGTTGCATGAACATTGGGTTCAGTTTAGAAAAGTACTGGTTTAAATTTTGCACTAAACTACTCTGAGCTTTGTCTTGTTGAATACAGTGCTTTACATTATAAAATATAAGTGCTATAAAATAACTCAGAATTTATAGGCGGGGGAGAGATTCAGAAATCGATATAGGGGAGACCGGGGCAAGATGACGAGCCGGGCAAGATGACGAATTCCTCATTTTTTCCGTTTCCCCCCAGTTAACAGCATCTACTGCATACTATAGGGCCTCCTATCCGCTGTTCGTTCAGCAATAGTATGGAGACGCTGAAATCGCCATATTTGTGTTAGTTCTGAAGCTCTGATTGTTCACCGCTGCCACGATCTAACTTTTATGCATTTGTAAATAAGCTCTGCTACAGATACAGATAAGTTATATCGAGTCTCTTTAGTATTTATGAGTAACTTAGTTTAAATACTACCTATTCCCATGAATAAATGTCAATTAATCGCCTTCTTTTATGGCAGTGGAGAAGAATCCGTTCAAACAGGCAGTCCGGGGCAAGATGACGGGCCGAAACGCGCGTCATCTTGCCCCGTGCTTCGGAAATTATTAAATTAACTATGTTGTCCATTTTATTAAATCCTGTAAACGCTTATTTGTCTGCGTGTTTGTTCACGTGACCTTGCGCTTCTATCTCTTCTGAGGTTGAAGGACGCATTGAATCAAGGGAGATGTCGTTCGGTTTAAAGAATGAGGGATCAAGACTCCTTACTCTCTTGTTTATTGGACTGTGATGTTGTTGCGGATTAAACTGATAATAATAACGCTAATCCTCAAACCTTGGGAGTGGAAATGCAAAATAAAAACTCTCCAGACGAAACAGAAGTTATGGCAAATGCCGATTCCGATGCACCAAAGAAACCTGTTAGTATTTCTGATTTCAATGCATTGCCTAAAGCAACACAATGTGAGAAAAAAAAAAAAAAAAAAGCAGAAAACTGAGCTCAAACATTCTTACAAGCACACCCATCAAAGAAATGTCAGAACAAGGAGCAAAGAGGAAGGACAAAAAATATTATTTAAAAAAAACAGAGAAAATAAGCTCGTAAAGCTAAAAAGGGAGTAAAAAAACTGAAACTAAGTTCCTTCAGGTCCAAAATTATTAGGTTCAATTCATGCCAAGCAATTCAGTTGCATCAACTTTATAAAATGGTGTTAGAAGATGCCCTGTTTGTAAAGACGAATATTGTGACCCTCCAACAGAAGAACGGACCCAGTGCTGTAAAACTCAAGAGTGGTGGCATGAGGCATGCTCTAATTATGAAAATGGCATTTTTACTTGTATCTATTGTTCGCTGCACAACTTAACACTTCAACATTACGCTCCAATGGGTTACGCTTAATTTGATACTTTGTAAGCTGTAAAAACACAGTTATCATTTTTAAAACTAGGTAACATATTCAAAACATAAAATGTGTTCAACCTTTTTCAACGTCGTCATCTTGCCTTAAGGTCAAAGTCATCTTGCCCCAGTACTGGGGCAAGATGACGATTAGTTAAGGTCACGAAAAAATAAAAATATCCTTCGTTATTTTTATTTGAAAAATTAAATGGTAATATATTTAATATCACAAAGGACTACTCTAACAGCTCATGTGAAATTAATTTTACTATCCTTAAAAATGAATTAATAAACAACAAAAATTGTTAACATAGTCATCTTGCCCCGGTCTCCCCTATATATTTTTCTTAATAACAAAACTTTGACTTTTGTAGTCTTGCTAAACATTTTCGAAAACCCTGAAATTAATTATGTATAATATGTGAATATTCTTATTCTTTGATTTTTCTAACAGCTGCTAATAATTCTCCAGTATTGTTAAAGAGGTGGTAAGTTTACACTAAACTTTCCTTATTTTTTTCTTCTTCTCCCACTGGAAGTTTTGTTTTGGTTAGTGACAATCTAAATGAAAATAAAAAGAATTACCCAATTTTTCTGATATCTCTCACGTTTTGAAGTTTTTCAATATTATTCTTTAAGTGAGTTTCTGTTTAAGAGCTTTAAAAATCCCTTTGATCATATTTTGCATGTTTTAAGTTCATGCGTTCCGTGTACTTTTTTTTTTTTTTTTTGAGAATTTACAGAATTCTTATTTCTTACGGTTGATTTGAGTGGAGAAAAAAGGGCACTTTTCAGTTGCTGGTTCTACTTTACAGCAAGACTAGCTAGCGTTTATTTCTTCTACATGATTTTCTTAAGTTGATTACTTTCAGTTGATTCAGATACATAAGTGTCACTTTTTATTTGATAATTTTACTTTCATGCATCTCCGAAATTCATTTGTTCTACATGAAATTTTGAGCAATCAAAGGTTATTTATGATTGATTCAGATGTATAAGAATCACTTTTTATTTGCTGGTTTTACGTTATTCCATTTCCAAAGGATAGAGAAGGAAGTTTTGGATCCATGAAACCGTTTTTCAACCGAAAACATATTTTTTTTATTTGTCATCCAATTTTGCTCCGCAAATTTCCGTTCTAATTTAACATGAGGAGTAAAGCGTGACCAAGGTGTGATAGCGGATAACCTTAGAGTGAAAACATTATTTGTATCATTTGTAACAAGTTGTTTTACTACTCGGCGCTTTCTGGCTGATTTTACCAATTGCAAATGATGTTTCTGCTTCAAGATCATCAGTCATCTCTGCGTGGTCAAGCTTTATTAGTCAGTTCAAAATAAAACAATTTAATTACTTTTTTGCCCCAACTTGCAGCGCTCGCTACACTGTAAAACAATTCTGAAACGTTACTGGTTATTTCCGTGGAACGTCTCGGGATTTCACACGTTTTCATCTATTTCCTCATAAAAACAAGTATCATCACAAAAAAGTTTCCTGAATCACTACACGTTGCACGCGTGCAGACTTTTCACTGTTGTGGAAAATATTTTTAGCAACCAGTTTAAAGATTGAATGAGCGTGTTTACTAAGTGTATCGGCCTGAGGTTGCTTACGGCCTGTCCTGATTGACTAAGCTCCCAATGAGAGCAAAAATGTCAATGGATAGCTACAGCTTTGCAAGGCAGGAATTGCAGGCAAGAGATATGCTTGGTTCCTTCTTGCATAGCTTTGGCGTGGTCGCTCTGATTTTTATGAAGCCTTCTTGGTAAATTAGGAAGGCTCTAATCAATAACACTAAACCTACTTAATTTTTCCAGAAGGTTTTAGAGACATGACTGGCTTTAACAGGGCAGAATTCGCACGTCTTCATAAAGTTTCAAGATTAATTTCAGAAAGGTTACTGACTTTTAGCCGAAAGCGTTCCTGGCATTTCCAAGATATATTACTGGAAGAAATTGGGCACATCAGCTGCCCATTATTTTCCAGGAACGTTTCTGAATCGTTTTTACAGTGTAGGTAAAGCACAAATTGAAAGCAGTAATGTGGACAAACGGAACCACCTAGTGACCGCAAGCGTCTAAAAAGACTGCTTTAAAAAAAGGAAAAATACTCAGAGAAAATTAAATAAGAAAATGCTAACTGTTAAATTAGCTTACTTAGGGATCTGTCGCCAAATTTGGGGTAAATCCTGCTCGCAATAGGCACAAATTTTAATGATTTGGATTAAAATTAATTCCCATTAACTATTTTACTGTTATTGAAAGAAAAAAAGAGTTATTTCTTCCAGCAAGTAATCATTGAAGTTAAGTCTTTAATCTGTAAAAAAATATATTCAGTTTTTTCTCCTGAAAAGAATACGTAATAGCGTTGATACTGCTTTTTATAAATTTATCATCTGCTCTGCTGTGCAATTAATATTTATCAGTTTATTATCGTCTGCAATGTTTTTTTCTTTGCATTATATAATTTAATTACTGTCTGCAATATTGTAGTTTTTTGTAGTATTTAACTTAACTATTGTGTGTACTGCGTATGGTTTGTTGCTTGAAATAGCAACAAAGGAAAGTAGGGAGAACAGTTGACCTTTTTTTATGGAATGTAAAGCACATTAGACAATAAATTTACAAAAAAGAGCATCAAGCTCTTTAAAAATGATCAGATGCAGGCAGATCAAACACGAAACTGCGATGACTCGATTAATACGCGGAGCAGATATCTTTTCGCGTCGTGTGCCTAATTGCAAAACTTTCTCGAAAACTCATCACGATCGGAATGGAAGAAAAAGGAACGCATTTTTCTGAAGTATGTGCCAAAGTTACCAAATATGGTTCTAAAAAGACAACCATCAGTATCTCGGTCACGCGCAACCCCAGAAATTGCGTTTTCTTCCTCGCCCTCAGTAATATCGCCCAGATTGTCGCATCGATTTCAAACTTATCAAATGTTTGCGGGGAGATCAAGAAGAAAAAAAAATGAACAGTTGCTTTCGAAGAGCGATTTCAGAGGACTGTAAAGACTTAGGAGATGTATTGGTGGTGGAGTCTTAGCATAAGAGAATTATAATTTGTATGGCTAAACTCGATTCCGGGTAGACACTTCATATAGCCATTTTTTTTTTTTTATCTGTTACTGCTTACAATAAAATTATCTTTGGAATTAAAATATGTTGAAGCATCTGTTCACAAACTGGGAGGAGGAGTGATTGGAAAAAAAAAATACTGGACCAAATTCTCCAATTAAATAAATTGAACCATTAAACAAAATTAAGAACTCCATTGAAATATAGAAATATACACCAAATATATTAGGTTATTAAAGATACATTGATCTACGAAATAATTCGCCAAATAAATGAAACAAATCATTACATAGCATCAAATGATCAAATGTTTCTTTTAGAATTAAAGCAATCCGTCAAACAAGTTTTTTCACCTTTTAAAAACACCAATAAAAAGCAAAACTAGCAGCTTAAGAGCAAAGATAGCGGCGGCGTAAATTTTTCTGTTTTCGCCAAGTTCAGAAGTCATATGTCGCCAAACACCAGTATACCTCTCTCTGCATTCTTATTTAAATCTTCATTTCCACCCTCTAATTTCCGAATAAATTCAGTTTTCCGAACTCTATACGCATAAAATATCCCCAGAAACAGATAATGTCTAAACTTTAAGCTGTTTGATAGTGACTTTATTGCCAGGAGAAATATTTTCAAAATAGATTTCACAGATTTTTACGGCCTTTTGATAGATAGACCGCGAAACCTTGGAGAAGGCTCATAAAATGGAATTTCGATTTAATAACAGGCAGTTTTTCAATATCTTCACTGTATGAAAGGGGGAGTTTTTCAATTTCATTCTTTGAGGTTCGAAAATGTGAGCATAAGGTACAGGAAATAACATTTCTAACTCTTCTTAGAAGGTAATATTGAACAAGTAATTTCAATTTTAATAAAGTATACTAATACACATAACATATGGCTCATCCTATTTGAATGTGTTAGAGGGGAAAAGGTATGAAACTAATAAGTTTTGAAGGAAAAGTTTTTATGCAAGGGCTTTGAAATTCTGATCGGAAAACTTTTTGACCAAACGAAAGTGACGTAGTTGTTTCTTAATTTTTGCCCAAAGCAGTGAAAAATAATAGTAATTATAAAGCTAGTTTTGTTAATAAGTTTAAATAATTAATTTCAATGCTGAACATAAGAATGCAGATATTTTTGGATTACTTTTCAAATAATGCTGGCTTTTTGATTCAAAACAAGTGATAAGCAATGTTTATTGTGCATTTGAACTTAATTTCAGCCTTGAAATTAGTTTGTTAACTTCTATAAATACAATTAAGTTTATCATTACTATTTCTTAATTGTTTTTGGCAACAATTAAAAAGCGCATACAGAGTATTTTTTTTTACTTTTCAAATGTTTATAATCCTTTTATTCGCGAAAATATTCGATTTGGTTGTGAATATGCTTAAGTCAGACGCAGAAAGAACAAGAGCGTGGCGTGAGAGAAAACGTGCGGTCGAAGTAACAGTTCAGAATGTCGAAAAAAGAATGAAGTTTTCGTTCTTTCGTGTCCCTTTACAACTCATAATTCCTGGGGTTTTTTTTTAAATACGGGTTTTATTTATTTTCACTTTTGCAAATACAGAAGGTATGATTATTACTGAAAAATAGAGGAGAGGGATGATTTCCTGTCGGCGAGACTGGGTAGACACTAGACGTTAAATTATGGCTAACACAACTTTGCCTCATTAACTGCGCTTGAGCGCGAACTTTGCTCATCGGGCTTACTGTTTTAAGATTTCATGTTGTTTGTTTATATTTAAGCAGAACAGCAAATTAATGAATGAGACTTGAATTTCCAACCCCACCGCCCTTGTTTTTCAGTTTTATTTATAGCTTTTGATATATTTAAGGGGGGGGGGGACAAAATATGAATGTCGGCGAAAATGGGGGTTAAACCATTAGAATACTTTCACTGCGGTTGCGTGATATATTGCATGAAACTATACGCATATGAATATGATACATCTAACTTCATTACTTAAAGCGCAAAATGGCACTTCAATATTTATGGGTTTGCTTATTTTCTAAACTAATGCATTGAACACAAACATTTTTAAATTATGAATTTTATAATGTATGAAATATGAGTGTGGATATTCGTGTTTTGCAACGATTTGTTAACCGATAAAATTTTGTAATCAATTTAAGCAAGACTTTTGAAATGAGATAAGTCCGTGCGCATGCGTAGGACACCTAAGAACCAAGTAGAAAGAATGATCTTTGCAACAATAGATATATTGTTCAAACACGAAATATTTCGGATATCAGTAACAATTAAAAACCCATTGTTAACGTGTTAATACAAAAAACTGTGTTGAACCTCCTTTCCCACAAAACTATCAGACTTGAAGCATCCTAAAAACCCTAAGAATTTATTCAGACGTAATTTAAGATATTTAACTGATTTTACCATAGGTAAGTAAATTTTCTTTTACAGTCACGTCTGAAAATTATACAGTTTTAAAACATTGCATATGACAAATAAATCATGACGCAAGCTCATACAAACAATGTTTGGATCAATGGCAATTCTTTTTTGCAACAAGCTTTTAAAAAAATGCTAATAAGGAATATATACTGTATATTGCTTGACATAACTTCTACGTGTGCTTTTGCTTAAAACAAAATTACACTATGTAATAAAGCTTTAAAAATATTTTCTAAATATTGTCGGTTCTGCTTAATCGAATATCGTCGGTTCCAAGAAATTGTATTCGATTAAGCGGGGCATTTGATTAAGCTGGGAAATTGTCTATACCTTTCTAAATCGACAACATTTGTCATAAAACGTAATAACGAATAGCTGTATAAAGGAAGCAATAAGTGTTAATGGCAAGAGGTTTTTGAAATAAGTTAACAACTTGAGTTTATGAAATTTATTTTGGTATCTTTTTCAGTATATTCTTTTTAAAAAGATTCATAATAGTGAATTGTTTGCTCAGTGTCTTTTGGGAACATATTTTTAATTCATTTCCCCCCTTGTCTACCGTGTTTTTAAAAGCTCTGAAATGTGTTTACTTATTTGTGTTACTTAATTTAATTATCGACTGCGTTATCTTTTTTTTTTTTGTGATGGAGAAAACATAAGAAATTTGATGGAATATGAATGTTGATTTTCTCTCCCGTTGTCGGTGAAAAACATTGCTTCATATTTTTACGTCAATAATTGCTTAATAAACTAAATTTGTTTCTAATTTTTTCAAAATTTTTCTCAGCAAAAACTTTTGCGAAAGCTGATCAATTCTATTCGATTAAGCGGCGATCTTTAACATTACGTCTATGGGGGAAACATTCGGTTCCCGGGAGATAATTTATTCGAAAAAGCGGGGTATTCGTTTATCCGTTACCCTATTAAGCGGGGTAGATAGTACGCCTTGATTTAATAAGCGCTGCTGCTGTTGGCAGTACCGAGTAGTAAGCGGAATACCGGTAAACCGCGCACTGGTATTTGGAGCTATTTGGCAACTTCATTGATAACGGTATTTGCTGAGACAAAATACTGATATTTTCGGTATTAGTTTTAGAATATTGTTACAAATCCTGTAAATAGTAATTATTGTAGGAACGTAACCTGTAAATAGTTTCCCGTAATGAATATACAACCCCTTTTTCATTCGGCTAAAGTATACGACCCCTATTTTCTTTCTTTTCATTGATAACGGTCTACTACTTTACAGAAGCGTGTGGAATATTTGAGAAATTTCTTTTCGGTGTATTTAAGCCGTTAGCGATGGATAAACAGTTTAGTTTGGATTGATATTTCGAGCTGAGGGCATTTTGCTCTGTTTATAGCGAGGCATTTCGCTGTGTTGTTTTCGTATTTGGAAGTAAATACGTGTGTAAACGTTGAGTTTACGGTGTTGTGTGATAATTGCTTAATTGCTGATGAATAATTTAGCAGTGGTTGAAGATCTTTCCTGTACATAGTGTAAATAAATTTCCTGTGTTTTTATCAAGAACTGTGTCTTCATTTCAAGAAAGTGGAAGTCGCACCGAATCCGTTACAATATAAATGGATTTATTCGTTATGTTTTTAATCTCTTATTAAGCATTTGCTGCGATTTTTAATGTGATTTTCTTTTTCAATGAGACTACCAAAATCAATCTATTGATGTAACAATTCGGATAAAAAAACACGAATTTATAGAATATCAAGAAATAAAAGTAACGGCGAGAATACAAAATGATATTTTTATCACTAGATGTTGTGATAAAAAACAGTTTCATGTGCACAATGTTTTTATTTCTTCCATTTACTTGACCACTCACTAGCTTTTTTGTCAAGTTAATTTCAAATACGAGTACATATAAATTTGTGTTATGAATAATTTATTCCAATTCAAAATTGCAACACTTTACGGTACTATTTTTCTCAATGTTTGTCTCAACTGTGCCGAATTTTGAGAAACACATTTTTCTAAGTATAAATAAATGGTAATTTGTTGTCATCGGTAGTTGTTTTCTGTCCTGTTTCACCATTTAGCTCTGCATCTGACTAGATAATACTTAGCAAAAAAAGGGTATAATTACGTAAGAATAGAGAGTTTTGAAAAAAAAAAAAGAAACTAATAAATTAAACAAAGAAAAAGGATCAAATTCTGTTCAGTTCATTGCTAAGTTCTTACTTATCCTTACCAAGATATAAACGTATTGTACTAATTTAAACAGCAGGAAATTTGTGCACAAAAATCAGTTCCAGACTCAGTAAAAATGGGGTCGTTTCAAAAATTTTAAAAGTATTTTTTTACTGAAAGAGCATGCTTAAAAACATAGGATCTAACCATATTTTCAATAATTTAAGAAAGTTTAATATTTAAAAAAAAATATTTTAATCGGTGTACTTTAATCTTTGCCTCTTCTTATGACATCACACATCACACGAGATGAAAAACCATTCGCCAATAGCGCAGGGCGCAATTTTTAATTCACATCTTTACTCATATGCAGTGACAACGCATATAATATATTAATTATTTATAGCAAGCGTAAAGCGCAATATTTAATTCGCTTCTTAATCTTCAAAAACGGAAAACGCGGTAGACAGCACGCGTAAATATTCTGCATGCCAGTGAAGTAGCACCAAAGAACATCACTTGTGACGTCATAAAGACCGCGCCTTGTTTGAAAAATCGGACATTTAAAAAAAACTAATTAAAATTAAAAGTTTTAAAAATAAAAGATTTTCATTACTCCATGTTATTTATTTATTTGCTTATTCTATCAACTTCTGTGACTAAAAGTAGTACTTTTGAGTGATGGAAACAATCCCATTCAATAGATGCATTATATTTCCTGTTCTTATTGATTTTTCATAGCATTTGTTCTTTTCTTTTACATGTAATCACAACATTTTTTCATAAGCAATGCAATTTTTGCATAAAATAATGAAATATAGCTGCAAAACATATGATTCTTGATCTTACTTTGAGGAATTTCTAATACCAGTAATAATACTCGTATCTGTGTCCCGGCCTGACCAGATAATTTGCACTCTATTATACCATAATTACTAGTTAGAAGTTACAGCTATACTTTTTAAAAACATGCTTAAAAAATAAATTTTCACTTCCAAAGATCCAAACTTTTACCAAAAAAATGTGATAAATATACTAATAGAGAATAGCACTAGCTTTAAATACATTTGATGTTCTTGATATATTAAATTATCTTTCAGTGCGTGGATTTTAATAACATTCCAAAGTTTTTCTACTTCGGCCAAACTTAAATTGAATTAACACGCCTCTGTTTTCAGAACATGAAGACATCAGACATTATAATTTTCGCAACTGGATTGGGATTGGGTGTCGCCGCTGGATATTACGTTGCAAAGATCTGGAGAAAGGCCGAAGAAAGTGACAATAGCACAGAAAGATCAGTGGAGGAAAATAATGAATTGAGCAAAACAATGGATCAAGGAAAAAGAGACGGGTAAGCATTTTATTTAACTCATCAATTTATTGAAGAAAAGGAAATTAAAATTGGGCTGATAGTTGGAAACAGTTCAAAAGCAAGTACTCATTACCATTTCAGTTATTTTCTCCTTCGCGAGGACTATTAAAGCAGCAAGAAGCAAAGGGATGAGAGTGTACTGTTAAACGTTTCGAATAAAACGCGTTTAAAGGTCAGGTGCTGGATAGGCTTTCATTAAAGAAAAATTTAAAAAAAATCTAAACCTTGCTGTGTAGCAGCATAAACTAAGGTGACTAGTAAAATCTCTTTCCCCATAACAAAGAAGAATTTCTCCTAACAGTTGCACTACATTATCTCGAAATGTTTAGTTTTGGCACCTAATTGCTGAAAAAAAAATACAATAATAAATAAATAAATGAAAATAAATAAATAAATAAGACCCAGAAATTCACCACGGTGTGTGTTAGCGAACAAGATACATGTTTTACACAATCCGACCCCAACGGCGTTTACAATCAGGTGTGCATAGTTTAGATGCTGGGTGGTTTTCTAAATCCAAATTTCAAAATATTCGGTCCAGTAGTTCGTGAAATAACCCAGATTAGACCAAATCTGAAATTTATCTTAATTTTAAACACTAGTGTACTGATTGGAAAGAATACGAAAATACGTAATACATAGCGATGCAAAGTACGCCAGTTTAAATTTACTTAAAAGCAAAAGTTATACGAAAAATGGTATAGCAAAATGATATGAACATTAATCGAGTTTTGCACTAAATGTGCATATGAACTGATCAGGAATTGGATACGCGTCTGAGAAGAAAACGAAATATGCAATTTAGTTTAGTTTAGTTTAATTTTATTTGGAGGGAAAAGGAATGTTATGTTATATTATAGATTGATATTCTTTTGAGGGTCCAGAGAAGTGTTAAGTTCAAAAGCATAAACATCTGAAGTAATTTTGGAGACACAAGAAGGTATTATCTCTAAGATACTCAAACATTCATCAAAATCTATGTTTTTTTCCCCTTGGGGGTTTGATTTACAATTTTTTCACTTATTTTCTGGCGTAAAACCAGAGTATCGGGCACATCCCCCACGTGTGAAAAAAAAATTCCCAGTCGCACAAAAAAATCGCATCGCAGGTCTTCAGTAAAGAACCTTCCCGTATTATTCAACTTACATTTATAAATATAACTTCATTTAAAAATGTACTTGAGCATTCTTATAATATAGCATTAATGCCTATTTACATTTTAGGGAGTGCACCACCCTTACTGTTTTTCACAAAAGAAGAAGTGATCACCAATCTGTGAGGTGCGTTCCTAAAAATACTGTAAACTCCTGATTATCCGCGACCAGAATTTCCGCGGGGCGGAGTATTCGCGAGTCAGTCAATACTCAAGAACATGTATTTTCGCAGCGAGAAGCAAAAACCAATGGCTGTTTTTTCCTCGAAAAATCGTAAAGTCAAACTTGTGGTTGTTTTCGTTTTATTCATTTATTGCTATATTTATTTTTGTTCTTTCTTCATTGTACGTGCTCTTGCTCTCAATTTATATTAAGTTCTGTTGTACAACAATTCAAAACATTTTTACACTCTACTGCATACATTTTCCCTGCAAAAAGTACTATATCAATGTACCCACATTTTAGAGTTTTTTTTTTTTTTTTTTTGTGGTTTATACGCAATTTGTATTATTCACGGCACACAATTCCACAGATAATCGGGAGTATACTGTATGAGTCAAAATATTAATGCTTCATTATAAGCATACCTAAGTTAATTTTTAATCCTTATTTTGTGTGTGAATGTAAGTTGGCTAATGCGCAAGAAGGTTCGTTACTGAAGATATGTAAGGCGGATCTGACTATGCAACACGCGATGCTTCCATTTTTTTTTCTTTGCAACGTGAAATTTTTTTCGGGCATGGTGATCGCAGGAGTGTGTCCGATGCTCTGGACGAAACTGCAGTCTCTGGATCTGATAACCAGCCTAACGGTATATTGTGTGTAGTATTGCCCTATCCCTGGCTTAGGGGGCTAACTTACTGCTTGGTATTTCAATGGAATGTTAATCGTTAAAATAATTCTCCCTTCCCCTCCAAATAAAAATAATGGCCATGAAACAATCGAAAACTGTTATGCATAGCCTGGAACAAAGGAGAGTCAGAGGGGACATGATTCAGTTATTTAAAAAAGGGTTAAACTTTTGCACAAAAAGCAGGTCATTGTTATAAGCTATTCAAATCACAGACTAACCTGGAAATGAGGAAAAATGACTTCTTTAGTAGGGTCGTGGGCAGGGGCGGCATTTCAGCGTTTCATTTGGGGGGTCGAGTTTCTTTAATATGTATTACCACAGTGCGGTCTCAAACACACATTAGCTAACAGGAAGTGGTCAAAAAATCGGTTTAATATGAATAAAAATTAGTGTTTAGAAACAAATAAAATTTTGATTCACTTTCTAATAAGTTATCGTACAAAACATCTCGATACTAAAGTTTTTATACCTTTTGGAAAAGTTTTAGTGCACGATTTTTGAAATTCGGAAGAGCATGGAATCCTGTTACTAATCTGTTAGTGCCCACTGCCGTGCTGTTTTGCCACTATAGCCAAATAGTTTTTTTTTTTTTTTTTGCCCATTGTGCTTCGAAAATAAGTCTTTAATCTCCTGAGACAAAAAAATCTTTCTCTACTAGCTGAGCTAATTGAAATAGTTAAAAAACAATTAAAGTAACAAAGTTATGCATGAAAACGCTTTTTATATCTTGCTCTTCAAAATCTCCCAGACAGCTTCAAAAATTGTGAGGAGCTTAATTTTTCATCATTGAATAACCTAGTCTCCTGAGCGCTCTCAGCTTCAATGAGACGTCATCTGCCTCCATCTCTGCTATTCACTATTCCAGACTGATGAGTTCATTACAAGGACAAACTGCAATCTCTGATTGTGATAACCAGTTTTTAGGTATGTTGCTTGTAATTTTTCCTGCCTCATGCTAAAATTTTTACTTATAATTGAAACATTTTATTTTTCGTTTTCAAAATCCAATCCAGATAATATAGAGCCAACCATACAGAAAAATAATTATCATCAAATCTTGTGTTAATTTCATTCGAAACTAAATCTATTACTTCATACAAAATATTGAAAAATCAATGTTTGACTTCACATCATTATGTAAATTTTTGTCTTTTTTTTTTTTTTTTTTTTTTTTTGCGCCTTTTTAAAAGTGGCTCGGAGGAAGAATTTTTTCGAAAAGTTTCACGATTGATTGAAATATACATCTATGTAAAATCCATTTTCAGTTTTAATTGTAGATTGAACTGTGGTTTGAATAGTCCAAAAATTAAGCGTAGCGGATTCAAGATGTTTTGATAGAGTAAAGCATTTCTCAAAAACTTTCTTCAATACAAACAAATTGAATAAAAATTCAAACGAGGTCATACATGAAGAAGGGCATGAGGTTTTTCACCATTGAAAGAATCGTTATGCAATCATTCTTCCAGTCGTCAAATCACTGCTTTGAAGTTATAAAGAAATCTTTTTATGGTATTGACTCTTGAAGACCATCTTGTGTCATTTCGAGATTGCATAATTATAGAGCCCAATAAAAGGTATTTGCTGATATATATATATTTTTTCAATAATCACATACATTTTTAAGAAGTTTCTATGAAAGCATATAATGCATTGAGCAGCTGAAACGTGTTTCTAGCAGAAGAAAGCGATGAACACTCATTAAATAAATATACACTTAAAAAATGAGCGTAAATGTGAATGTAAAATATCAAGGAATTTTCTTGCGAAAACCTTGCAGCCACACCACTTTGCACGAGCCTCTCATATTGGACACACCATACTGGGCACAGAAGTATGAAATATTTAGCCTATATGAGGAAATGTCTTCCTTAGTTAAAATTAACCATGGTTCTCTATCAGTTTTCTGTGTTCTGAAAAGGCCGGAAAATACTTCATGAATTTCTAAGTCATCATACAAATAACGAAAAACACTTTTTCCAGTCTGAAAATGTGTCGAGTTTCATCAAATAGTTACTGAGAACCAACGAGATTTTTTTAAAATGAACATTGATTTCCGACTCACATAAATTGAATTCACCCATATTCTATCATTCTGCTCAAAAAATTTGGGGGTGCGACCGCCCCCTCTTGACCCCCCTATTTGCCGCCCCTGGTCGTGGGCACTTGGAACAGCTTATCCGAAGAGACGGTAATGAGCAACGGGGTGGATAGATTCAAGAGGGCCATTGATCTTCATTGGGGACTTACAAACTGACAAGGTTCAGTCCAGCAGGGCTCAGAGCCTCTTGCTAGTCGCCACATTTGTATTTGTATTTGAGAGCTGAAAGAAAAAAAAGAAAAAAAACGTGGGGAGTCATTGCTAACTCACGGATGAATGTTAGTTAATTATTTTAGTTTTTTGCAAAAACCGTTGATAATAGCCTTTATTGGCACAGGCAGAATTTCGCTGACCATTTATACGGATATGTAAGCGTACTAAAACACTCAAATTAAAACCTAAATTGAGATTAAAAAAAAGTTAATTCTTGCATTAATATTTACAGCACACCTGACAACGCAGATAATTTCCATGAAATAGACCAGTTCTGGCTCCAGTCCATCCAAGAAGCCACAAACAGAAGTAGAAACACCATCAAAGATCTCAAGAAAGACCTGATAGAATTTACAGAGGAGGCTAGCAAAATTGCAAAGGGCGAAGCCACAGAAGATTCCGATGAGTACTTCTCTTGTGATGAATAGTAGCACAAAGGAAAATTTAAAAAGTCACTACAATAACCGAATATAACCATTCCAATAACTATTATAAAACCAAATCACAGACTTCACACCATTTTGCTTCCCCCCCCCCTTTTTTTTTTGCAAAAATTCGCGCCAACTTGTTCAACACTTCTATTTACATTACATTACAAAATAAGACTTTTTAAAATTTTATTTGCCTCTCAGAAACTTTAATAAAACCAGTACAGTGTTCTTTCAAAAAAAAAAAAAAAAAACAGAAATAATTAGAAAAAATCAGAAACAAATAATAAAAATAAATAAAATAATTATAAATATGTATTTTTTTTTCTTATCTTTCTTCCTTTCTTTTTTCTTTGAGTTTACATTGAGTTTCATCATATTTACAGTTGAGCCGAGCAAAAAAAAAAAAATTCTATTTTTGAGACGCTATAGCGCGGAAAAGATGCTGTCGGTAAAGACTCAAAAACAATTTATTTTTATTGAAATTGGACAACGTCCTCCAATCAAACAACGAGCCTGAAAATTCGAAAAACTAAATTTTGATTTTTAAAATATTTTTTAAACAAATTTTAACACACATTAGTGTTATTTTTTTATAAGAACCGATATTACGTTAGTATACAACTAACGTATAACACCGACGCACAACTATAGTACGTCATAAATCAGCACAAACTACATACATAATAAAATATGTAATAGCACATATGTACCAGTACATATGTAATAACGTAAATATTTTCCAATAAAGCAAATCTACATTTTTTCGAATTTTCGGGCTCTTTGCTTGTTAGGAAGATATTATCTAATTTCAACAAATAAAATTTGTTTTTCAAGTCTTCACCGATCGCAACTATTCCGCGCTACAGTGAGTCAGAAATACGAATACTGCTTTTTTTTCGCACCCGCTTACAAAATAGTTTTAAAATATTTTCTTACCTGCATAATTTAGGCGATTTTCTTTTCTTTTTTTATTTTTTTGAGTAGAATAGAACTGCTGAACAAGTTGGCGCCGGAATTATTTGTAAAGAAAGATGAAAAAGGATTCTTTTGAAGATTTTAAAGCAAGTAAAGGTTCAACTTGCTAAAAATAAGCCTGACTCATGTCAGAAAACGTTCTAAAAAGAGAAAAAATAATTCTGTTGCGAATATCCTAAGGTCAATAAAAACTACAGATGCTGAAGTAACAGACAAGACGGTTGCAAACTTTTAAAAGCGTACCTTGAACTAATATTTCTATATTATAAAGAATATTCATAACGAAAAATCTAATTACATTTCCTCAACCATGGCCCCACCAGATGGCGCTGTCGCTTTACGAAGATTAACAATTTATGATTTTTATGTGTTAAACCGATGCAACTATGATGTGCTTTTGAAATTCCCGAAAAATGCGTAACTTCCAGTATTGCCCTTTTTGACCGCAAGAGGCGCTGAACCCTAACCTGTGCATCCGCTAATCAATGGCAACGGTAAGGGAAAACAGGGACTGCCTGTAGCGTCTTCTTTGTTGTCATGAGTTTCAGCGATTGTCACGGCCTATAATAAGTAAGTGCGGCCATGCCTCAACTTAACCTTAACCGAAAATATAATTATAAAACAAGACTCATTCATTTGAAAAACATTTTCTGTTAAGAACAACTATTTCCTATCGTAACAACATGTGGCTGAAACCAACAATAGAATCAAGCAAACATAGTCATTTCTGCAATAACAGACGAATTTATACAGAAAATTAAAAAGTGGTCACAAACTCCAACACTTCGAAATCTGCATCAGTTTCTAGGAAGTCGCTTACCTAGAAGCTTTGACCACGCACGCATACACTGAAGATGACCGCCGCAGATGCGGTCGGAATGTTTCGGGTAATAACCCTTAGACCACTGCACAACAGACCGGAATCTCACAACATAATAACCTGCTATTATTTCTTAGAGTGCGTCTTATCGATCGTTTGGCAAACAAGAAAAGAAACTGGGTGCTTTCATGGGGACTGAATTCCCTGAACTGACTTAGATCACTTTAATGGTGACTTCGACGGCTGACTAGTTTTAACCGAATGAGAGTCTTCATCTTGACGGCAGTGCTTTCTCAACCAGAAACTATCGAAAATATGATAACAGAATGACTTTTACACGTTTGAACTGAATCACGAAATTGCATCAAAATAATACTTTTCTGAATGACTGCACACATACTCAATGTTTGATCAGACTGCACATTTTATGAAGAAATTTTATTAAATTTATTTTTCGCATCAAGAATTATTTTTACTTTGTATCGGAAGTCATCTCTGAAGTCTACTTAGTCTTTATTTTGTTTTCAAGAGCTATCTACGGTCGTGCTGTATCTTGTTTTTCTTGCTTAAAATAGCAATTAAAAACTTTAACTTGTGAAACTTCGGTAACTCGACACGCGGATTACTCGACTACCCAGGCAACTCGACATTTATTTTTCTTATGGCTGGTCCGATGCTAATTTCAATGGGTAAAACCTCCCTAATCTGACACAGATTTGCAGGAAACCCTATAAATCGACATCCAATTGGTATTATCTAGTCCATTTTTTTTAAATCTCTTTTCACAAAACTATGGATTTATTCCTTTACGAGGTATTCAAATGATACTGGTGACTTTAATGTGTACTTTTCAAAAAAGAAAATGAAAAGAAAGTTCATCTACTGGAACCAATTTTCATAATGTGACTGTTAAGCATTAATAAGTCAGTGATACAGAAACTCTATAGGAATTAAAATAATGGAACCTCAGTAAGTTGACAGCCGCTTAGGTCGACATGCTTTCATATTTCTTTTGAGGTGTCGAGTTATTAAGGTTCCACCGCCTTTGAATACCTTGTGAGGAATAAATCCATTTTTGAAAAGAGGAAAAAAAGCTTCTCGTCAGTCAGGTCTGTTAAAGATAAAAAGTCCTGCTCACAACTAGTGAGCAGCCTGTTTAAAACATGTTAAGGTGTCTTCTTACTCCAAAGGATTTCCATGGTTAAATATATTTATATATATCTTTATGTATAAAAATCTTCTGTGCGGACGTTTGTCACCATAAGGCTTTTAAACGGCTGGACCGATTTTGATCAAATTTTTTGTGTGTAATTAAGTTGTGGCAAGCATGGTTTCGAAGCGTGATGGATCGAATCGGAAACGTTTTTGTTAATTAATTAATTAATTTAAACATTGGATGGTTATATCTCCCAAATGATTAATATTTATTTTAACCTATTGTTGAGCGAGAATTGAAATAAATATATAACCCGTTCGTTGCCAAAGGACAATAAGAAAGGCAGCTCTGCTTTTTGTAATGAAATTTCCTACTGTGACATGTCAATTGAAAATAGATAAAACGTAGAGAGAGAGAGTGAGTGAAGCCTTCATTTCTTGAAAGCAACGATTTTAAGTCCAGTGATATATTTTTAAGTAAAGTACTGGAAGAAATCGGATTTCTTTCACTAGGTTCACGCAAAACGCGTATTTTTCGTCGTAGTTAAACCATGTGACCGAGTTGGTGCCTTAGGTTTTCCTAACCAAATGATCGGATAGTACCGTACATAACAACATTTGTTTCTCGGTTCAAATCCTTCCGAGTTTTGGCACCAATGGCAAAAATACTTTTAAGTCTTACTTGATTACTTCGCTCACTGATCGGCTGGATTACAGGAACTTAGCGACCTTGTCCATTACAGTGCAGTTGCGTGATTATTCGTTTACTACTGTTAATGTAATTTATTGTATCTTTTTGTTCATTTGGTGAAATATTTTAAATTGCAAAGAAATGTTTTCTGTTTTTAAAGAGTGTTCAGTCTATTTAATTGAAAAAAGTTTATTTTACATCGGGAGGGGTCGGGGAGTGATTTTCGCTTATTCAGGGAACAGTTTTTAAATTTATCATTTTTTAAATGATAGCCATTCGATTGTTTTATTCTTTTTCATATGGGGGATGTTGCTGCGGTATTTCCCGTTTTTACTAGATGGGAAAGATATTTTTTTATACTTAATATCTGAGGTTGCTTTTTATCCTTTGAGTATGGCTAAAGGAACAAACCATACAATCTCTGAAGATCTTTGAAGTACGCGAGAAAAAATAGTTGATAAAACAACTAGATAAATCAAGTTGTAATGAATATAGGCATTCTCACACCAAGCAGCTTAAAACATTTTCTATTTACTAATTTTTTTCAACAATACGGTTGAAAAACTTGATAGTTTATTGAAATTTTTCAACTTTTCAATTGACAAAGTTTGAACAGAACAACGTCTGTCGGGTCCTCTAGTATATATATATATATATATATATATATATATATATATATATATATATATATATATATATATATATATATATATTAAATTCTAAACGGTTTTTCCCCCCTTTTTCAAACTGACAGCTTTTTTATAGTTAAATTATTTTTCTTTCAGGATACGGGGTTTATTTTTGTTTTAGATGGTATTGTGTTTTGTAATTCCGTTGTTTTTCTGCTTGGGAATTTTCGTTTGAACGTTTTCGTTAGAAAAATAGGATCGCGCTTTATTTGCTAATTGGGTGGGATACTGTAGCGCGGTTTCCTGATGAGTGTGACTAATAAACAATAGAATTGCGGGATTATTTTACATTTTAAATTCTAATGTTAATGTAAATTAATGATTTTTTTGTTTATTTGGCGAAAAATTTTAAATTGCAAATAAGTGTTTTTAGGTTTTTTAAACGGTTTTTACGCGTTTTAGTTAAAGAAAATAATTATTTAAAATCAGAGGGGGGAGAGATGGATTCTTTTTGATCAAAGAACTTTTTTTTCCATTGATCTAATCACTGATTGTTTGGATTTTGCTTCACTCGCTAATCGTTTGGGTTACGGTAGCGGTGTCTCTAGGTGATTTTGGCGATAAAAAATAGATTTGCGGGAACATTTTAATTTTAAAGCTACTGTTAATGTAATTTAATGCCTTTTCTGTTTGTTTCGCGAAACATTTTTAATTGCAAAAAAAGAAAAAAAAAAAAAAAGACTGGGGCACGTTAAATACAACGTGGTCATAAAGTTCTCTACTACAATCAGTACCTCTGAGAGTGCTAAACCAGGAGTTTTTTCGGCTTCTGGTTTGGTTCCAAATCATCGAATGTCTATAGGTGGTGCTTCCATTGTGAACAGACTTCCTAAATGGCGCTAGCAAAAACGGAAGCCGTCCCTCAATGCATTAAGTCCAATAGCAATCGCTATTCGGGCTTGGACTCCCACACACAAGTAGAAATAGAAACAACAACCCAAAAAGATAAATAGATGGACGAACTGGAAAAAAAAAACCTAGTCATTATTCATTCTGGGATAATGCAAATGGAAATCATGGATAAACTTTCAGTGAAAATTTTTGAGTGAATGCTTTTACTTAGTTCGCTTCTACTTCTTATAAAAATGCAAGCGCAAGTACGGTTACACGTGCTGCATGACTTAACAACCGAAAACAAAAGCACGTTTCTTTCATAGTTGTTGCCAAAACATGAATCGTTATTTTCTCTTAAAAAATAAATACCTCCAAAAAGAAGGCTTTTTACATGCGAAAAAATGTATCCCCATTTGAAATCCGAACCCATTCGGGGAAAAAAAAAAGAAAAAGGCCAGAGAGTTTTTCAACCTCATCGCTTTATTTTTATGGGAACGAGGCAAATGTAATAAAAAATGGATTTCCATTTTCGCCTCCGTAACGCGTCTCTTTAAAATCACTTAAGCAGCCGTAATGAGAATTCGGTTTACGTGCTAGTCGACTCATGGCGCTCCGTTAAACCGGCGGTGAAATTAGTTAATCACTGCAAAAACATCTTCCTTGAGAAAGTAATTATATTTCAGCAACAGTTTAGCTGTAAAATCGATAAATGATTCAATTTTCAAACTTGAAGTATTTCTTTCTTGCAGTGTAAGGAAGCTATTTTTAAAAGACTATATTAATTAAATCATTATTGGATATAAATTTGTTGCTTGTACAGAGTGGTTATAAATAAAGATTTCCTGTTCAGACCTACATGGAGTTTGTTCTAATGAACGGTTAAAATGTAAACTTGGTATAGACAGTGCAACGTTTTATTCAATTCCAAACAAAATACCAAAATAATGAAAAAAAAAAAAAAAAAAAAAGCCCTGCTATTTTAAAATACTCATGTTTTACTAATCACTTGAACTATTATTGCATTTTTTAGGTATTGCAAATCATAAAAAGGAACAAAAATTAAAACATGAATCATCCATCCTCTGGCATTGATTTGAATTTTGAAGTCTCCAATTCCAGTCACATTTTTCGCAATCGCGAATTGCGATAGGACCCTACTCGTCGAGTTTCCACTTTCTCCAAATGGAATGGAACCGAGAAGAAACTCGCATCCGTCATATTGTAACTGGTCATTTTCTGGATTAGGTAATACGAGGCATGTGCGTAAAAAATAATTGTTTTTTGTATGCGGAAATAAAGATATGGTAATTATGGTCAATTTGCACCCGTACACTTATTATAAAGGTAATAATTACAGTGTATGCTGTTGTGATATTTATATTTCTTATCAATCTTAAGGTGAAAAAAGGTTTTCAAAATGGCGAAAATCTATCAAACATCGGTTTTTGGATTTTTACATATTTATATAAGAAACTTCTGTCTGACCAATTTGTCAAAATAAAATTTGTCAATCGGTGCAAAATTGGCTGAGTTATGCAAATTTTTCTATATGACCACGCCCCTTTGTTTACATTTCGAGATTTTGTTTACATTAAAAATATTAAAAATCTTGTTAAATAAACTTATGAGAATATTATAAGAATATTAAACTTATGTTGTGATCATGTTTTGGGAGATTAAATAAAGTTTTTGTCATAAATATCAAATCAATTCTCTAAAAAATAGAAAAAATTACACTTTTCAAAAACGGTATTGATAAATTACAATTTTCTTCAAGAATAGTGTAAAAATTAATGACAATTTTGTATTGTTATGAACTAAAATTTCTTGAAATTTATCATTTTATAATGTTTTACAAACATAATAAAGCATTTTTACTTTTCAGTTATTTTTTTACATAAAAACTGAAAATCCTTTTTTTTTTTCTCAAAAGCTAATATTACGCAAGATACCACTTGCTAATTATTGAAGTGCGCGTTTCAATTTTAACACTATATTTCTGAAAAATTGAATTGTAGCACTGTATGAATATCCCAAACACTTTGCTGGGAATACTTTTTCGATTTTCTTCATTGTCATTGCTTTCCAAAGACATTTTTGCCGCTAAACCGGATCTTTTCTCTTTGCAAAAAATAACGTAATATTGTATTTTTTTCAATTTAAAATATTTTAAAGAAAAAAATGATAAATTATTCCGAACAAAATGTTAGTAAAAGTCTAAAAAGTAATTTAAAATTACAATTTAGTGTGCAAGTGTAAAATTAAGACTCGTGCTTTGTTTTAAATAATCAAGTTTTTTTTTAATTTTAAAATTAAAAAAATAATAATTACTGAAGTATTGAAATTAAACTTTGTGAGTGTGTTTAACATTAGCAGACACACTGATAGAATTTCAAGAAGTTTCATTAAAAAATAGAAAATTTAGAAATAATAGCCCTGTGTCACCTTAAATGATGGGAATTAGTAATCTAAAAACTTTGCAAGTAAATGAAGTTTAGCTATTAAGATTCATCTATATGGCTGTTTTTCCTGAAAAAATGACCCCCCCTCTCCACCCCCGTTTTTAAATGTAAATCCGTTTGAGGGAAGTCTTTACTAAAGAAAACCACAGACGGTTTGCAATAGGTATGGGCAATGTCGTTCTTTTGAATGAACTGATCATTAGAGGTCCGTTCATTTTACCCGTTTATTTGAAAAACTTTTTAAAATTTAAATAGCAAAATGCCCCCCCTCTCCACCCCCGTTTTTTAATGTAAATCAGTTTGAGGGAAGTCGTGTACTAAAGAAAACCACAGACGGTTTGTAATAGGTATGGGCAATGTCGTTCTTTTTAATGAACCGATCATTAGAGGTCCGTTCATTTCTTTTACCCGTTCATTTGAAAAACTTTTTAAAATTTAAATAGCTTTTTTAAATGAACAAAGTTTAAGATAAATAATCAAAAATGTATTATTTGAAATTATAACTTTACTAATTTATAAATATTTATTAAACCCAGAAAGTAAGCTATAAACATTCTAAAACCTAATTCATAAACCTAATTTATACACAGGCGTGCGCACGGCTTCAGAAATGTGGGTATCACTGTACCAGGGATTGAAATTACGCTTGGAAAGACTCCCATACTTGCTCGCTTAAGGAAAATTTTTAAATACTGCGAGTAAAAAAATGTTTTTAAAACGTATGAAATAAGAAATTAATGAACCTAAAAATGTAAAATTTTAGAAATTTGCGTATTAACTTTCATTTCTATGTGTTAATGGGGTTACCATGGGACCCCTGGTGACCCCCGTGCGCAAGCCTATGAATTCAAACTTATGTAAACAAGGTTTCGGCGAAAAGTTGAAAAACAAATGATGCTTTTTATTTAATGAAATTGTAGAGTGAATCAACTAACAATGTTAACTTGCTTAGCATAAGTTAAAGATTAATATAAATAAAACTCAATGGCGGAACGAACTGAAAGAAATGTACTTCCAGCGCAATACGAGGAATTTTTTCGTTCGTTTTAAGAAGTCGTTCTTTTTGATTTGTTCGTCAATGAACAACACATACCTAATTAACAATGAAGACGAAAATCAGTCACTCTAAATAAACTAGAAAGTTGCCCGTCATGGTATGACGGGTGCATATTGCTTCTTTATTAGAGATATTTACCGTAAAATTTGACTTGTTCAAATAGTTACATTTGAGAGAGAAATGTTTAACATTGATTGAGAAAAAGTTAAGTCTATCATTACCATGATTTCTAGAACTTAAAAAGGACCGCCAAGCTATTTTTACTTAATGTCTGACCAGCAAAGTAGTTGCTTTTTGGATCTAGTTTTGCCTTGTTAAGACAATCACTTTTTTACATCTCAAACACTGCCAAAATATATTATATAATTATAAATAAAATATTTGAATTTTAAATGACGCAACAATGAAATAATGCCATCTCGCAAACTATCGCGCGAGTTTCATTATTGGTGACGTCAAGAGCGTTTATTCGATCATTCGCTATTATATGTATAAGAATACTAAAAGCAACCAGCTAGGCCCATACTCGTCGTCATGGTTATATGAAAAATTAAAGGAACGTTAACGACGGTCAAGTGAAAACAATAAGCAATCATGAATGCTAAAAGCTCTTTTTCATTCTTTCCTTATTTTAATTGGCAAAGCGACTCGAGGCTTCTCTAGAGCCCCACGATCCCTCTGACACAGTTTTAATAACCCCATTAATTTAACCACACATTATGTTATCGAAGAAAAAAGTGGTCAACTATTAACGCTGTCTACTGGAGTTTAGGGTTCATCCACCTTGAAAGGCGACTTTAAAATTTCTTATAATGAAGACAAAAACCAGACTCTCAAAATTAATTTTAAAAGCAACGAGCTAGACTCTTTCTCGTCGTCATGGTAATCTGAAAAATCAAAGGAACATCAACGACGAACAAGAGAAAACAATAAGCAATCATGACTGTTCAAAACGAAATCTTCTTCATTCTTCCCGCATTTTAATTGGCGACTAGAGGCATATCTAGCGCTCCACGATCTCGGTGACGCAGTTTTAATAGCCCCATTGAATTAACCATACATTATTTTCCCGAAGAAAAAGAAAACAGACCGAAACCTTTTTAAGTAGCGAAATGTTTGTGACCCATTCCGATAAAATAACAACCGAGGAGACTTGAAGAATGGGGGAAAAGATCGCATCCCAAAACCAGAAGAGCGTTTATTTTTAGGAGGCTTTGCCAAAAACCGCAATCTTCGCGGCAAATTGTTAAACACGAGCAGGAAGAAGCTAACTATGTTTTCAAGTTGCCATGTTCTCCCCTCCTTCTTGTCTTTGAAAACGCTTCTCCTACAAACAAACGAGGTTTTTGTTTACTTTTAGTCTTTTTTTGCCTCGACGTGGTAAATTTGAAGGGAAAACTTAGCGCTAAGCGAGGATCGGCGCTGCTTAGTTTTGAGACTGCACAGCGAAGTTTCCAAAGCCAAACATGCAGGATATTTGACTTTTATGCTGACTATGGAGGCCGTAATTCAATATAGCAAAGAAAAACAATTACATTCTTATTTGGAGAAAACATAGTGCAGTAAACTCTCATGAATTCGGACCCTATTAAACCAGATTTGCTTAATCCGGATAGCCATTTAGATGTACATACTTAAGATGATCATTTATTTATTTCCTTAAAAGAGGTCATTTACTTATTTAAGGGATCTGCGCGTGTATGCTTAAAAAAAAATGATTTTCTTTAAACAAAAAACAAAAAAAAAAAAAATAGTTCATGACAGAAAAAAACAGAAATAAAAACTTAAAAAAGAAGAATTGATGTAATTTTTTATGTTCAGTTTTGTTTGAGTACATTTGGTGCTGACTTTAAATAAGAATGAACTTTTTGTTGAACATTTTATACAATTTTCTTTGAAAATCAACAAAAACTGAAATTGCTTTGAACTATGATTTGCAACTGTGCAATTTTCGCTAGCCCATCAATTATTTACAATCAAAAATAGCCTTCGTATGTGTGCATTTGGCCCGGGCAAACATAAAATACATGTTAAATAATTTTGCATGATTTAATTTATAGGCATAAAAATATTTAAACAGATGCACCCAGTAACTTTTGTTTGAATTATTCAGTGATCCTTTTTTGCCACTTAGAAAACGGGACATTTGAGTATATGTGCGGGGACAACGGGACAGGATACCTAAAAAGCAGGATACATCCTATATAAATAAAAGACAAGTTAGAGCAGTAATGTATTGTGTAGGCCATTGTTTTGTAATACACTGGTGGACAATTGCTAAGGACGGATTCTAATGGACTATGTAGCGCGAAAAAAAGTAAGTTTAATTCGATGCCAAGTGAAATAAACTGATGCCAGAACTCGAGAACGTTACAATGACGATAGTCTATTGTGCTCTGAAATTCAAAAAGCGTTGAAAAGTGTTCAAAGGACGAAACGGTCATTTTGGGCTGAATACGTAAAGTGAGTGAATTTAATTACCGCCCCCCAGGTTTTCCGGCGTAAGATGTCAGTATGGGATATGGCTACGATGGAGAGCGATGCAAGCTTCTACACGTCATGTGATGCTTTACACAAATTTATCCAGCACCTCTTGGAGTAATTTATCCCATTCTTCTTTCAATCACGGATAAGGGCGTCCTTGCTTATTGGAGAGCGTTGTCGACCAACAAGACTGCTCCCCAAAGCATAGGCGGATTTAGGCCGAAATATCTGGGGGTGTACAACAATAACAGGGATCTGGGGAGGGGGGTGGGGTATTTCCAAAATAACAAGGCAGTGGCGAAATCAGAAAAATTTTTTAGGGCGGGACACACTTTTAAGTCTAAAAAACGTGATGTAAACCATATTTAGTAAGATTAGAAGAAGGGTAATTCTTAACATTTCAAACTACAAAAAAAAAAAAAAAAAAAGTCTTAAACGAAAGTCGATATTAGAAGCAATGGGTTTATCCAGCTACTGGTTTGGAATGGGATTCACGCCCCAGAAAAAATTTGAAATAGTAGTTTTGAAAACGCAGTTTTACAGTTCTTCGTGATATTTTTAGGAGCAAGAAAGGTACGTGTGGCTTCAAGGCTATTTTTAGTAATTTTATTCTTATAAATGTGAATATTGTCCATATTTATAGTTTGGGTTAGGAATAAGACTCATAGACTATCTCCAATCGATTTTTTGAAAAGCAGGAAGAAATACGTACCCCCTCCTCTCCCACGCTACTTCTTTAACTTTTCATAATAGAAGTTCCAAAAATACTACGGAAGGCAATTTTTGATGCTGTTACTAGGCGGGGTGTTCTGGAGTCCTAAAAATGAAGTTCTTCTGCAATACTCCATGGTATTAAAAAAAAAAAAAAAGGATTCTCCCACTTAAATATTTCGAAATATAGTAGTTTTCAAAACCAAAATATTAACACTCTTTGATAATATTAGAGAAAGGGGGTCGGAGGCCTTTGTTCGAATATTTTCCAAAATTAAAGTCTTAAACACATGAGTGTAAGACCATCTTTGGTAACGTTAGGCACACTTCAGTTTTTCAAAACTGAAGCTCCAAAAACGCAATTTTAAACGATTTTCGATGTATTTCGGTGATTAGAAGATCTTCCTTGGAAATTTTGTGAAAATGAAGCCCAAGAAACGAAATTTGAGTTATTCTGTAATAACTTTGGCTGGAGAAAGTGCTTTGGAGAAGAAAATTTTTGAGGACTAATAGAAAAAACTAAAACGAAATAGAAAAAATGAAAAAAAAAAAAAAAAAAGGGAAGGGGAGATATGAAAGAAAGAGTATTGTGCGAGGAGGGGGGAGGAGGGACACAACTCGCCGCCAATGATCTGAACCTGTTGAAAAATTTAACGTCAATATTTCTTTTTGAAAGAGAAATTAAGATTTTTCCCCAACATTCTTTTTTTCCGTAGAAAAACTGCATTTTCTCAAAAGGAGATCTTTTCTTCTTTTCAATAATAAAGAATATTTTTTTAAAAACATTTACTCAGCATTTTGTGGGGAGGATCACCAGTCTTGTGCACTCTCACCCCTAGATGCACCACTGCAGCAAAATGTCCGGGAGCCCTCCTTCAAAATTTTTTGAAAATTTACCTTAAAAATGTTAATTTTCGGTTAATTTCGGTGTAGATTTTATTGATAAAGTTTCTTGCAATAGCCATGTTTTTTTTTTTTTTTTTGGACTTTATTAAACATTGTTGTTTCAAAATAGAAGAACTGGTATTGATCTACTAAATACCCAATTACAGAACATGCAATTATTCTATACAATAACACAGCACTGAAATTGTTTGAGAAGTTTCTTTATTTGCATGAAATTATTTATTAGGTTTTTTTTTCCCAAATGGAAAAAATTACTTTAATTCTAAATATGAGCACAGTTATGTTTTCTTGTAGTAGCGACGTGTGGTGATACACTGGATTCAAGTAAATTTACTAGTATAGCAGCTATGAATTTTTTCCCCCAACTGCGTTTCTGAATGAAATATACAAAACTAATGTTTTTTTCGAAACCCAACCAAAAACTTTGGGGGTGCGGCGCACCCCCTGGCACGCCCGCAGATCCGCCTATGCCCCAAAGCATCCCAAACATTTTCAATATGATTTAACTCTATAGAACGTGCTGGCCATCCTATGGGTTGAATATTTTGAGTGAGCTAGACGGTAATTGTTAGTGACATGTTACATTGCCATCCAAGAAAACGAATTTATCGCCCACAGAACACGTAAACATGAGGTAGTAGAACAACATTAATGTATGTAATGTCAACACTATCGTGGATATTATACAGGTATTTCTCCAAAAAGTGTAACTTTTAAGTCACACGCTTTTTACAGTAAAAGCTTTAAAGGAAAGTTCATTTAACAATATTTTTTACATTCCCCATAAATGTATCCATATAAATCTGTCAACATTTTTTGAAAAAAAAAAATTTTTTTTGCTTCGCAACATTTTAATTCTCACCTTCGTGGCATGTCGCACCTGGTGTAGCTCATAATTATGCTTAATTACTTGTTTAAATAAAACTGAACTTATTTTTTATTACTTTTTCTTCAGAAGTGTCTCAAACACTAAATGCTCAAGTGTATTTAATTTTTTTCTATTGTGATTTAATTTGTTTTAGTAGGATAATGAGATCTGTCGCACAAAAAAATAATCGCCTCCGTTACCTAAACTCAAAATGCCATTCTTCATCAATACGTGGCATTAATGACATCAATTTTTATTTTCCATGATACAAGGGACCCTCTTGTTTATTTTCAGCCGTAGTTGAAGTTTTGAGATTTTTGTCGAAAAACTAGGAGATAGATTTTGCTTTAAAAACTTAGTGTGGTTACTCCGTCTTCTCGCCTCAGTGAACTTGAATTTCATGGATGTAAATTAATGAAAAAAAAAAAGGGAACATGTTTTCATATGCTTAACATGTGCAGATTGAAGCAACGAAGAAAAAAAAATTACCCTGAAAAATGTATCTATTAGGACTATATTAATGGAAAATTCCTCACCTCCGTGAATCTCACCTCCATGACAGACTGTATCAATGTCATTATTTCTGAGGTGGAAATAACTGATGGAGGGGAAATACAGCAATAATAGGCATTCTACCAAAATTATAAATTGACAGTATATCCTCAAATTTACTAAATACTATTTTTAACACACATTCGAAACTGCTAATTAAGCTGTACTTTTAATTAAGAGAGCTTAATATTAGTGTCCCACTAATCATTAAAATAGCTGATTGTAAGCACAGTTAACAAAACTACTACTTTGATATTAAATTGGCCTCAATTTTTAAATATCAAAGGTTTTTTTCACTTTTTTTTTATTTCCGTGAACAAGGCATTTTATTATTATTTTATTTATGAGTAAAATAATTGGAACTTAGCTGGGCCACTGTTTATGGCTACTTCTAGTAGGTAATACTTTCATGAAAGAATGAAAAAAAAGGAAAACAAAAGGTTTCAAAATTGAAAAATATTTGCGTTTAAAAGTTACGTTTTCTGGAGAATGACCCATAACCACTGTTACCTCGATTACATTGAAGTATCCAACATAAACGCGACATTTATACAGATTATTCACAGTAATTCCTTTAGTCAAATGTACTATTTTTAGTCACTAAAATTAATAGAATAAGCGAATTAATAAATAAATAATAAAAACATGGAGCCAGAAAACACTTATTTTCGCAATATTTAATTTTAATTATTTTTTTTTAATGTCAGAGTTCTAAGACAAGATGTTTCATTGTTCGACGTCACAAGTGAAGACAGCCTTCGTGGATCGGTTGGCGTGGTTGTCTTTTCTGGCAAGATATCGATTTTGGTGATTTTTCTCTGCGAGCAATTATGAGCGAAAAGGTAATTCTCAGTTAAAGAAAATATTCATTTGGTGAAGTTGGGCAAAGTCCTGAAACTTTTTTATGGCAACCCTAGCGAGTTGTTCATTTGTGACGTCAGCAGCGAAAATGAAAATCTTTTAAGATAATTTTTTTAAAGAATGAAAATAAATCTAAATTTAAGGAAAAAAATAACTCACCCCATGTTTTATACCATGCACTTTTAGAAAAAAAATGTTTTGCAAAATAGGAAATTACTCAGTTATACATCCCAGAAACCCCTAACATTACTCTTTAACACTCTATTGACGAAATCTGTGCTCCTCTTTATATTTGTTGCCTACCGGGATTCACAAGATTTTGAATTTCGATTCAGACGAGAAATTACAACTTTTATTAGGACCGTTCTAGATTTTGGGAAGTGCATCCCTTATGGCGCGGAGAGCTTGTTTTAGTTTCCAAATAACATATTTTTTTTACGTAGAAAGTTTATTTTCTATTTATAACGGTAAATTAAAATTTGTTTCGTAGATGCATTCCCTTAAAGTTCATCACAGACAATGATTCAGCAAAAAATCTTTCACTCTTTAAGAGTTGTATTAAGTGTTCGAGCAGAGACAAACCCTCTTTCCTACACTCAGAAAATCTTTTGGAGAGCATTCTTCAACTTTCCCGCTCATTTGCTCAAAAAAGTTTTTGCCATTGTGTTCGAAAGACACTCGAAACGGAAACACAGTTCTTTAGAACAAAAGAGAAGACGAGTGTTGGCTGGAGGAAAGTTTTTTTCAGGTGCTAGTAGAAATAAGATCTAAGGTTGCGTCTGAAAAATAGAGACTGATAAAGAGGGGAAAATGTTTTTTACTTACTATGGTTGTATGAGCATAGGATTTGTTTTGGAAAAGTATTGGTTTAAATTTTCCACTAAACTACTCTGAGCTTTGTTGAATGCACTGCTTTACATTATAAAATATAAGCGCTGTACAATAAATAACTCAGAATTTATGGGGGGGAGGGGGAGATTCAGAAATAGATATATTTTTTTATAATAAAACTTTAACTTTTGTAGTCTTATTAAACATTTTCGAAAATCCTGGAAACTAATTATCTATGATATGTGAATATTCTTATTCTATTATTTTTGTAACAGTCGCTAATATTTTTCCAGTATTGTTAAAAAAAGTAGGAAGTTTACATTAAATTTTCCGAAATTCTTTTCTGCTCAATCTTTAAAATTTGTCTTGATTAATGCCAATCTAAATGAAAAAAAAAATAAAAAACAATTTTTCTGATATTTGTCATGTTTTGAAGTTTTCGATGTTTTTTTTCTTTAATTGCGTTTCTGTTTAAGTGCCTTAAAAATCCATTTGACTCTATTTCGCATGATTTAAGTTCATGCGTTCTGTGTGTGTGTGTGTGTGTGTGTGTGTTTTTTTTTTTTTTTTGAGCAATTAAATTTTTTTCTTATCTCTTGATTGAAATGGACAAAAGAGGTCACTTTTTAGTTGCTAATTCTACCTTACAGTAAAACTAGCTCACGTATATTTATTCCACATGATTTTCTTAATTAACTTTATTATTTTTGGTTGATTTGAAAACATAAGTCACTTTTCATTTGATATCTTTACTCATTACTTTCTTGCATGTCCGAAATTCATTTGTTCCACATGAAACTTGGAGCAATCAAATATTGCTCATTATTTAAGATTGATTAAGCTGTATAAAAATGACTTTTCATTTGCTGGCTTCACGATATCCTATCCCCAAAGGATACAGAAAGAAGTTTTGGATCCATGAAACCGTTTTTCAAGCAAAACTTATTATTTAATTTTCCTTCCAAATACTCTCCGTACATTTCCGTTCTAATTTAACATGATGTATGGTAAAGCTTGACCACGGAGAGATGGTGGACGGCCTCGAGGCGAAAACATCATTTGTAATAGGTTGTTTGTTAGTGCTTTGTAATAGATAGGACCAGTAAGAACGCTCCCCTTACTACGTAGTGCTTTCTGGCAGATTTTATCAATCACAAATGATACAAATGATGTTTCTGCCTCAAGGCCACCCGCCACCTCTCTGTGGTCAAGTTTTATCAATGTCTGTTCGAAACAAAACAATTTATTTACTTTTTCGCCCCAAATGTGCTGCGCTCGTTAGGTAGCCACATATAGATGTAGTACTAACTAGTTAAAAAAATATAAACCAATTCTATTTACTGAAGGAATCATAAAAGAAAGATAGTCCTGAGTGAAATTCAAATAAGAAAATGCAAGCTGTTCAATTTCAATCGATGAGTATAGGATACCTCTCTTTTATGTGACGCAAACAACTTTTGCCCGTTTAAATTTGAGATTCGTCAATCTTCCCACTTTCAGTGCCAGAAACTGGACGACACACAGTGAAACCTGTGTAAGTTGACCACTTGCGGTGCAGTACTTTGGTGGTCAACTTAGACAGGTGGTCAACTTATAAAGGGGGTAATGATTTTTTTTTTTTTTTTGTAATTCTTGCACCATGTATTCATTTCTTGACTAATTGACAACTACTCTTTCTGTTCAACTCACTTTCATTGTTTAGCATTACTTTGAAACAATTTCTAAATATATTTGAATACTATCTTAAATTATTATTTTCCCAGAATGACGTATAATGTGTCATGCAAATTTAAAATTTCAGTAAATTGATCAAAAAAGAAAAAATCTCATTGCTTATGAAAAGTTACTCATTTTATATTAATAGTTCCTAAAAATTTATAGCTAATCAAAAATTACAAATTTTTTGCTTAACAACAAAAGAAAAACAAGTTTGGAGAATAAAAGGGTTCTTTGTAGTTTTCCCAGATGGTTAAACTCAAAAGGAGATTTAGTTATGCTGCTGTTTCATTTAGTTGGTAAAATGCTGGTCTGGCATCAAAAATATTCTTTAAAAGCTATAAAAAAATAATTCGCTAAATAAAATTTAAAAAAATAAACCAAGTGGTCAACCTACAAAGGGTTTTTTACAATACTCCAAGCCAAACTTGGTGTTCATTAGTGGTCAAGATAGACAGGTGGTCAAGATAGAGAGGTGGTCAAGTTACAGAGGTTTTCCTTCATTATATAAGATAGGACTAATTCCGTTCCTGACAAAAGCGGTCAATATAGACAGGTGGTCAACTTACCAAGGTGGTCAACTTTACAGGTTTTACTGTACTACATTTATGGGTAGCAGCCTTTAGCGGATGTGTCATTTGGCGACGAACTAAGCAAAATTTCGCCAACATTGGTTACGGACACGATGATTCTGTTTTCGTCTCGCTGATTCGGCAATTTATAGCCATATATCGTCGAATTTAGGGGCGAATCATTTTCTTAAGAGGCATAAATTTTAATGATGTGGACTAGAATTCATTACTATTAACTATTTTTCTGCTATTGAAATAAATTTAGTTTCTATTAGCTTTTTTCCTGCTATGAAAGAAAACAGAGGTTTTTTTTCCCCAGCAAATAATATTTGAAGTTAAGTCTTTAATCTGTCAAAAATAGATTCAGTTTTTCCTCCAGAAAAGAATATGTAACAGCGTAAAAACTGCTGTTTGTAAATTTATCATCTGCTGTGTCGTACAATTAATATTTATCAGTTTATTATCGTCTGCAATGTTTTGTTTTTCTTTGCATTATATAATTTAATTATTTTAATTATTCTCTGCAATATTGTGTAGTTTTTTGTAGAATTTACTTCAATTATCATCTGTACAGCTACGGTTGGTTTTTGTAATAGCAACAACAAAGGAAAGTAGAGGGAACAGTTGAACTATTAAATGGAATGTAAAGCACAGCAGACAATAATTTTACAAAAAAAAGTATCAAGTGCTTTAAAAATGATTATATGCAGGCAG
The DNA here is from genome assembly GCF_026930045.1 of Uloborus diversus. NCBI lineage: Eukaryota > Metazoa > Arthropoda > Arachnida > Araneae > Uloboridae > Uloborus > Uloborus diversus. The sequence goes on along the minus strand of NC_072735.1, from coordinate 174,424,589 downwards.
AATCAACCAAGAAACTGTGATACCTCGATTAATACGAAACATATCTTTTCGCGTCGTGTGCCTAATTGCAAAACTTTCTCGAAAACTCATCACGATCGGAATGGAAGAAAAAGGAACGCATTTTTCTGAAGTATGTGGCAAAGTTACCAAATATCGTTCTAAAAAGACAACCATCAGTATCTCGGTCACGCGCAACCCCAGAAATTGCGTTTTCTTCCTCGCCCTCAGTAATATCACCCAGATTGTCGCATCGATTTCAAACTTATCAAATGTTTGCGGGGAGTTGAAGATGAAAAAAATGAACAGTTGCTTTCGGAGAGCGATTTCAAAGGACTGTAAAGACTTAGGAGATGTATTGGTGGTGGAGTCTTAGCATAAGAGGATTGTAATTTGTATGCAAAACTCGATTCCGGGTAGACACTTCATGTGTCCATCTTTTTATCAGTTAGTGCTACACTAAAGTTATCTTTAGAATTAAAATAAGTTAAAGCATCCGTCCACAAACTAGGATCGATGGGGGGGGGGGGGGGATAAAAACAGGAAAAATACTGGACCAAATTCACCAATTAAATTAATTAAACCATTAAATAAAATTAAAAACTCCATTAAAATGTTATAAAAATACATCAAAAAAATTAGAACATTAAAAGACATACTGTTCTGTTAAACAATTCGACAAATAAATAAAACGAATCATTACGTAGCATCAAATGTTTCATTAAGAATTAAAACAATCCACCAAGTAAGATTTTTAAGCCACTGAAAGTACAAACGAAATTCAAAACTAGAAAATTAAGTGCAAAGATGGCGGCGACGTAAACGTAATATTCTCCTATTTTCGCCATATGAGGAGATAACATTTCCGGGCTTATTGGCCGTGGTCTAATTGGAGTAGAAATTCCAGACGTTTCGGCTTGCTTTGCTGCAGCCATCATCAGTGGTTTGAGTTTGGTGAGACTGACTCAGTCAGTCTCTGGTGAGAGTCTTTGGTGAGACTGACTCGTTGACTTTCTGACTTGAAACACTTGACAGTGTCTACTTGACAGACTGACTGAGTCAGTCTCACCAAACTCAAACCACTGATGATGGCGGCAGCAAAGCAAGCCGAAACGTCTGGAATTTCTACTCCAATTAGACCAAGGCCAATAAGCCCGGAAATGTTATCTCCTCATATTGACGCCGGCCGTGAAAGTCTTAAACAGTATTTATTTTCGCCATGTTCGAAAGTCAACATGTCACCAAACGCTAGTATACCTCTATTTTACATTCTTATTTAAACCTTCATTTCCGCCCTCTAATTTCCGAATGAATTCAATTTCCCCAATTCAACGTATAAAATATCCTCAGAAACAGATAATGACCGTATAAAAATAACAACGTATAAAAATACCTTTAAGATGTTTGGTAGTGACTTTATTGCCAGGAGAAATATTTTCAAAATTGATTTCACAGATTTTTACGGCCTTTTGACAGATAGACCGCAGAAACTTGGATAATGTTCATAAAATGGAAATAAGATTTCGATTTAATGCCAGGCAATTTTTCAATATCTTCACTGGATAAAAGGGGGAGTTTTTCAATTTCATTCTTTGAGGTTCGAAAATATGGGCATAAGGTACACAACATACCAAGAAGAGTAAATATTTCTTACGTTTCTTAGAAGGTAATATCGAACAAGTAATTTCAATTTTAATAATGTCTGCTAATACACATAACATATAGTAGCTCATAATATTTGAAAGCACCAGAGGGAAAGAGGTCTAAAACTAATAAGTTTTGAAATGAAACTTTTTATGCTAGGGCTTTGAAATTCTCATGGGCAAACTTTGAGTAAACGGAAGTGACGTAGTTGTTTAATTGTTGATCAATACAACGAAAAATAATGGTAAATTTTAAGTTAAATACTTTCGCTTTGTAATTGTTGTCAAACACAATGAAAAATATTAGTAATAGTTATTTGTATTAGTAATGGGGATGTTTCCATCATTCGAAAGTACTACTTTTAGTCACTGAAGTTGATAGAATGAGCAAAAAAATAACATGGAGCGAAGAAAAACTTTCATTTTCCCAACGTTTAATTTTTAATTAAATTTTTTTTAATGCGCTGTTTTTCAAACAAGGCGGGGTCTTTATGACGTCACAAGGGATGAACTTTAGCGTGCTATTCCACTGGCACGATTAAGGCTTACACTTGCTGTCTACCGTGTTTCCATATAATAATAATTAATAAGCGAAATTAATATTGCGCTCTACGCTAATGGTATCAGTGAATGGCAGTTTATCATTTCTGATGTCATGTGTAAAAGAGTAAAAAATGAAATTGAATCAGCGCAATGATTAAATTTTTTTTTTTTTTTAATATTAAAAACTTTGCCAATTTTTTTTTTTAAATGGTCAACTCCTATGTTTTTAAGCACTCTTTCGGGAAAAAAAAATGCTTTTAAAATTTCAGAAACGATCCCATTATAAAGTTTATTTTGTAAAGTAGTTTAAAAAAAGTAATTTCAAGGCTGAATTTAAGCGGACATATATCTGTGGATTTAAACCTTTCAAATAATGCAGGCTTTCTGATGATCTGGCAAGGAACCCCCGTAATAAACTTGGGGGTCCTGAACAATATTTAATGATCATTTCGAATGCAGCGTTGAACATAACCAGGTTGTATCGAACTTTCAAGCGTTCCCCCTCCCCGAAATGGAATTCAGAAGAATGTCTTCCAGAGAACGTCCGATGTAATTTCAGCTTCCGGTTTCGGGGGATACGAAACGAAAAGAGCGCGGCGGTATTTTTGGAATCTAGCTGTTTCCGTTCCTATTCTTTCACGAATGCAGGATCCCTTCCACCATCCCCATTCCATTCTGAAACGAAAACAAATCGCAACCCACGTGCCACCCATGTCATAAACATATCAAGACAGGAAATCAACTTCGCCTCGCTGGAAAACGAGTGTTTCAAAACGGCCATCCGAGGAGTATCCGAAGAACGTCTGATAAACGCAGACAGCACAGCATAGTGTGTGTGTGTCGACTCCCTGATTTTAAAATTAAATATCTCGAAAACAAAACTCGATATCGAACTAAAATAAACGGTATGTTTATTGTGAAACCCATAAAAATCAGGTACAGAAACTTGGAAATTAGTAACAAAAACTGCCAAGAGGGGGCGCTGCACGCTGTAATCTCAATTGCAAATTTATGAAGTATTAAGCCCCCCTCCCCTTTAAAACAAGCTGATGTGTGCATCACATGACTTCCTTTTGCTTCAATTTAATGTCATTTCCCCATCATTGGCAATTTTAATGTGATTCAATAGTTTACTCTCTAAATATCACCAACAGTGGCCAAATTAAAATCAGATTTTTAAAAAAAATCGCCAAATTTGTCGCCAAGTTGGCGACAAAACTTGCCGACCAAAAGACTGGCGATATATCGTTAAGTGTCTGACAAATTATATCACCATTTGAGTTTACATCGAAATTAACAACGATTTCCCCACAAAAAAGAGCAAAAGATCCCCTTAGAAACACCCAAATGCAACCAAAAGAGAAGGTGCACAACTAGACCGCACTAGAAGTCTACGTACCAAATTTCAACTTTCTAGGACATACCGTTTTTGAGTTATGCGAGATACATACACACGTACGCACATACATACGTACATACGGACGTCACGAGAAAATTCGCTCTAATTAACTCGGGAATCATCATTATGGATATTTCGCGTGTCTATATGTTCTGAGGCACTTATCCACGTGTGGTCGAGTCGAAAAAAAAAAAACTTAATATTCATTCGGGGGGGGGGGGGGGGGTTAAAATGGAAATTAAGGTCGATTTTTGAGGGAAATTTTTTTTGCGAATACAATACTTCCTTTTTTGTAAAAGGAAGTAGAAAACAAACCGTAAGAAATTAAACATGCCTTTTACCATGCTAAAATAAAACTCTTTTTTTTCTTCTGATTTTAATGCAACAGTACGACTATTGTTCAGAATTCTCTCTCTGCACTGACTTTACATTATATATTCTTGAAAATCTGGATCAAAATTATTCCGAGGAAAAAACGTTATTGAAAAACGACAAAATCCATTGCGGCATCGAAACCAGTCTTCACGCGTTGAGCGTTATACATAAAAACTATGCGTATTAAAAAAACATAATAAACTAATATTTTCGAAAACCACGAGAATGTGAGTTTTCTGTTTATTTTTCGCCTAGGACTGTAAAAAAAAAAAAATATTTAAGATGGTTTCTTATTTATAAAATTTATTATTATTATTATTCATGAAGTTATGGCGTTGTAAAACACAAAAACACTTTTGAGAAATAATATATGAAAACGAGCCGGAATTTCTTTTACAAGTCTTAGTTCGTTGAGAAGATAATAAAAGTCATCGATCTAAGAGTCATAAAGGCATAGTTTATCATTGAAACAAGTACTAACTTTCAAATGATCTCAGATCTATTTTCAAACCGCAACGCAACGACGAAAAAGGTTTTTAGTCTTTTATAACCATAGACTAATAATAAGAGTAGACCGAGCGTTCCCAGACTTGCTGATGAAAAAATTGGTTCATGGATACATCATGTGACTGGTGGAAGGCTCGGCGAAAACTTTGGCGGCATGGTTGCCAGCTGGCAGAATTATCTATAGTTTGGCACTCGGCATGTATTTTAAGACGTAATGTGCTTTCATTATAATTTTTTTCCCAGGTGCAGAGATGATTGAACTGTTTTTTTTTTTAGTTATGCATTATGTTGACATTAAAAATTAGTTTTTGATCGCAGTTTTCAGTAACTTTAATTTCATTCGGAACTACTACATTAGCGTTGGCGTAAACGTTTTGCGTTAACGCAAAAAGTACTAATCGGTATCTTAAATTGAAATTGTAGGTAAAAATCTTACCGTTTTCCGATTCTTTTTGGGCGTTTAAATCTTTAATTGCTTAGAGATCGTCTGCTACGATCAACGCTCGCTGTTGCTAGGATATCCACCAGTCACATGGTTTGGTTTATGAGCAGCAAAAGGGTTGCCATAGCTCGGTCTACTCTTATTGTTAGTCTATGTTTATAACTCATTAAAACTTTATCTGAGAGCTTATTGGACGAAGTACTTCGGTCAAAAGAACCGGCCGGCTCTTTTCTCAGACAAGTAGTGAATGAATTGGAACAGGGACGAATAAACGAATAATTTATGCTTCAGGCCACAAGGTGTCATTTTGACTTTTGTTCCCTTTGTTTTAAAGAGGTGTGACAGAGTATGAGGGATTTTTTTTTTTTTTAGATCAGGCCAGAAGGGCGAGAACATTTCGGGCACTTTGACTTTTTATGTTTTCTGTAAATCTTTATCTTTACTAATAATAAAGCTCAAAGTTTGTCTGGATATCTGGATCTCTGTTGGGATGTCTCTCTGTGACGCGCATAGCGCCAAAACCGTTCTGTCGATTTTCACAAAATTTGGCACAGAATTAGTTTGTAGCATGGAAATGCGCACCTTAAGCGATTTTTTGGAAATTTGATTTTGTTCTTTTTCTATTCCAATTTAAAGAAAATTTTACCGAGGAAATTGTCATAACGTGGACGTAAATATACAGGCGTACCAAATGACCTTTTAATTTTCTACTACGGGCAAAGCCGTGCGTGTACCACTAGTTATATATATTATTAAACTGTAAATAAATTTAAAATTTCTGAATTTCTTCTGAATCTCTTCAGTCACTCAAGTAAAAGATAACTGTCCAAACAATTTTTTTTTCTAGGTGAAAATATTATGGATAAAAAATCAGTATTTTCAAAAAAAAAAAAAATAAATAAATAAATAAATTTTACGTAGATTGGCTCTGGTGCAAACAGAAACCTGCACAGATGGACGATAACAAAGATTTTGTTGCCATCGCAATCATCTACAATCAACATTGCGGCGATCGCGAACATAATGAAAATAATTCTGTGTGGGAGAAAAATTGAATCGACATGAAATAAAAGACCAATACATTTTACCTTTCTATTTGTTAAATAATAAATTAACGAAGCCACATTCCGAACAGAAATTAATTTTAAAATCGCAACTCTTTGAAAAGATTAAAAAAGTCGTCCATCTTAAAGTCATAAAGGTATCACTGAAACGAGTACTGAGTCATTATGTATAGGAACTTTCAAACGATCACAGATCTTTTTGCAAGCCGCCCCGACGAAAAGCCTCTTTGGTGTGGTAGAACTCATTAAAACTTCATCTGAGAGCTTATTGGATGAAGTCCTCGGGTCAAAAGAAACGGCGGCTCTTTTGTGAGACATGCAATGGATGGATTGGAAGAGGAAGGAATGGGTGATGCTTCAGGCCACAAGGTGTCATTATCAGAACAAGACTTTTTTTCATCCTTTTTTTCAGTTAAAGGGGTATGGCAGAGAGTTAGAGGGATTTTTTTCAGACCTTCTAGAAAAAGTGAGATTACTTCGAGCGTACGTTAACTTTTTCGTTTTCTGTAAATTATATACAGGGTGTTCCGTTTTAACCTGCAAGACCTTTCATTTTCGCAACCGTTAGTCATGGATGTATACTTCCAGTTGCGAAAATGTTCAAAATCAGATGCAGAGTTCAGATATTGAAAGTTTGAAGTTAAAACAAAAATGAGTCGAAAAATACAAAATTTAACTTTTTATACGCGCCCCAGGTTCTCTAACTTATATTTAGGAAAATGATCTCTATTAAAAAAAAAAACAATTCCAACAAAAAAAAGTTTGACAATAGTACGACCAATATTCACCGAGAAATGAAACGCATCGTTTTGTGATTTATCCCACTTTTCACTCGCCGTCAATAGCACTTTTTGGGGGAAAATATAGCGGTTAACAAGTGTTTAAAATCATAAACTTCTGTTTGTGAAAAATGCAACACCACGAAGGACTTACGCGAAGTGAGCTGAAAATTGCAGGAAATGCAAAGTAGGGCATCAAAATCTTCGCAAAGCCATTTCTCTGATGTACTTTCGTTCATCAGTGATCACGGTTAAGAGATTTTTTTCCGGGTGGCAAAAATAAGCATTTCGTTGAATGACAGGATCAATATTTTTTTTTTTTTTTTCAGATTTTCACTTACGTAACGAGATGCTGCAGATAACACTGATGAGGAACCTCAAAGTTTTGTTTCAATTCCAGAAGAAGAAAACTTTGCAACGGCTATACTCCCGTCAACAGAGCCATCAACATCTTTTGGTGTTGATGTCACTTCAAAAGTGAAACAAATGTAACTTTCACTGCCAACGCTATCAAGAGTGTGCTACCAGTACGGTATTTCTGACATATGTGCGAAGTGCTGCAGCAATTGCTTCAGAAACATTACAGGATTTTGGTACTGTATCAAATAATTATCACACTAAAGTCGTTGATAGAATTAAAATTCGAAGACAGCGACAGAAGTGTCCCAGGTGTCACAGACGAAGTAAGTGCTTCTCTTCAAAACCTGCAAACTAGAAGTGAAAGGGTTTGAAAAGTACATTTTTTGATAGCCGAAAAGACAAAACTATGAGAAAAAGAAATGGTTGGACGCAGATACCGTAGAAGAACCATAAGCGAGGAATCCATGGTTGAAAAATCCAATTCTCTTTATTTGGGTCATGTGACGCCAACTTCTGGAACGGGAAAACATGTCGCGACAGCAATGTGATTTTTGAGTTGAAAATTTGTTTAAGCCTTAAGGATCTTTTAGTTTTTGGCTGTGATGGCACGGCCACGAATACCAGACAAGAAGTTCCGTCTAGAACTAGACGAGCCTACTTTCCCGTATACCCATACTACTTTCTAGTACCTGATCAATATTCTCAAAAATACAGTGGCTCCCAAAAGTGTTCGTACACTTTGAAATTTTTTAGTAAAACCAAAATAACGCGAAACTGAATTCAAATATGAAGTCCAATATTTTTTCACATCATTCCTATGTCATTCTTAATACAACCTATTGGTTTTTTCAAAATATTGACGGATCTTCTTTTTGAAATGGGTCAGAAAACGAAGATACAGAGAAATAACACGCCACAAAAGTCATCGTACACTCAAATATTTTCGAATAAATTCATGATTAAAATTATCATATGCCGTTTCATTAATATTTTTGTATTGTGTTGACCCTTTTAAGTCATTTGGCTTAAATTTTTTGTTTATTTATTCCTTAATATTGTGCTTATTGGTGTAAAATGGCTGGTATTCGTAAAAAACAGAAAACACCATTCAAAATTTGAATTTTTTCCCCACAGTAGTGGTAAATTGGTTTGAAATGTCTCTAAACTAGTTAATTTATTTGTTTGTATAGTAAAGTGCTTGATAAAATGCTTTAAAGAAAGGAATCGGACCGAAAGCAAAGTAAGAAAAGGTCAACCGGCAAAGTTGACAAAACGTGATTGGAGATTTAAAGTTAAAAAAATTATGAAAAATACACATTTGAGTGCTGTAAACGTTTCTGCAGAGTTAAATGAAACATATTACATTTAATTTTCACCTAAAATTGTTCGCCAAGTTCTCTGGTTAGCTGGATTAAATGGGACCTCTTCCCGCAGAAATTTTCTTGGTCGTACGAAAAACAGAAAGCTTACGCTTTTCGTCGCAAAATCAATTATAAATAAGTTAAAAACGTTTTAGAATCACGTCTTACTTACAGATAAAAATTAATTTAACATTTTTGGTTGAATTGTTGTATAACTGCAAGTAGAAGAAAAAATTAGGCACTTAATCTTAAGAACTTATTTGGATCAGTTAATCAGGACGTTGGAGGTGCTTTAGTGTGAGGGTGCATATCAGCATCAGGATTTGGTAGTTTGTAATTTTTTGATGAAATAATGAATCATGCTGTTCCTTTAAATATTTTAAAAACCAATTTTGAACTCTTAGCCAAAAATTTGGTTATTGGAAACATCTTTGTTTTTTATCAAGATAACGATAAGAAGCACACGGTTTTCAACATTTGCGTCTAGTGCCACGAAAATTGTCCTAAAGTTTCGAAAATACACCCTAAATCTCCAGATTTTAACTTAATGTAACGTATTTAAAGTTATCTGGAGGCTAGATTACGAAAATAGGGCTTTAAAACGAAAATAGAGCTAGAAACAGTAAGACTCGAAGTGTGGTAGAACACTTACTCAGAAATTACGCAAAAGAAGAAAGAAAAAGAATGAAATCTTTTCCCAGACGTTTAAAAGGTGTTATGAATATTGTATGATATTCTACTAATTAATAACTTAATCAAAAGTTAGATTATTCAATAATATATAGACATTTTAGAAAGTGTACGAAGACTTTTGTGAAATAAAATTTCCGACACTTTTTGGTTTTTGATTTTTAAAAAATTAAGTTTAAATATTTTTTAAAAACTTTTCATGTAGTTTTGTTAAAAATTGATCATAGATCTTATAATTAAATACCTATTTCGAAATATTAATTCTAACCAATTGATTGGGGCCTATTTCGTTGAAAGTCGCAGGTGTACGAAGACTTTTGGGAGCCACTGTAGCTAAAATCGCAAATTTTTTCAAACTTATTTTTTTTAATATTTTAAACGAAAAAATAATAATAAGTTCATTAAAATTAATACATCATATAAAAAAAAATCGTTTCTTTTTCCCCTGTTGCCGAAAATAATTTTTTAAACGAATTAATGCACTTACCAAAATAAAAAAAAAACAATAAAATGTCAACTTAAAGAAATAATTTTCATTGTCAAAAAAAAAAAAAAAATCGTCTGCGCATATTTTTCGAGTTTATTCACCGAAAACCAAATACCTAAATTAAAACTTTAGCGTGAAAATAAAAACAAATCATATCAACAATAATTATTTCACAGTTAAAACCACAGCAGCGGAGTCGGAGTGGGAGTCAATCTCATTTTGGGATAAAAGAGTCGGAGTCGAATATCCAAGAATCGGAGTCAGTCATTTGTCCTCCGTGTATAAATGTTTGCCAAAGCTACGAAGTCAGAGTCGAAGTCGGGGAGTCGGAGTCCGATTAATTGTCGGGAACAGGAGTCAGAGTCGGTGTCAGGTCCCCCTAAATTCTCGGAGTCGGAGTCGGGAGTAGGTCGTCATGAGCTATTTCCAACAAAGTTTGTTTGAAGTAAATCCGCCTTCAAGTACGGAATCTACATTGACTTTCAGTTTCCCCGTAGGCGCTAATGTTAAGGGATTTGAACTGTTCAAAATTGAACGAAAAATTGTTCAAATCAAAAAGATATCTTATATACAAGTTTTTCATCAAAAGCTTTTTCCTACAAAGTTTGTTTGAAGCAAATTCGCCTCACAGTTCGGAATTGCTTTGAATTTCCCCGTAGGCGCTAATGTTAAGTTTTTTTGAACTGTTCAAAATTGAACAAAAAATAGTTCAAATCAAAAAGTGAAATATGGGAATGAGGTGTCCTCGCCGAGATCTTTCGAACAAAAAAAAGTTTGTTCGAATCGGACTATTCATTCAAAAGTTATTAGGGGGGGACAGACAGACAGACCGACAGACAGACAGACCGACAGACAGACAGACCGACAGACATTTTTCCCCATCTCAATACCCTACTTTCCAATTTTTAATTTTTCAATATTTATTTAATTATTTTATTTATTTTTGACTTTTTTTTGTTTTTTCACGATATTTTTAAGATACATTAAGCCTTCTTTCATGCTTTTTTCTTCTTTTTCTGACTTTTACTGGGAAAGTAGGCTAAAAAAAGAATGGTGCAATTGCGGCCATAGAAAATAAAATTAGACATCCTGTTCCATGGTTAATCTGCGAACTGCATACGAGCAACCTTTGCGTCACCTGTTCACATTACTTGATGATGAAACTGCTGGCCCACGTGAATTTTTGCAGGACCGATAGGTAAATTGCTAGACAGGTGCGAATTTACCATTGGTCCAGTTTGAAGCAATTACGCTCCTTGTCGTAGGGTGCTGGGCTGTTAATGTAATGAACTGTAATTTCATTTCCATTTAAAACTGCATTCTGCACAGTCATTGCAAAAAAATTATTGGACTTTAAAAGAAAAAATATTGCAATGTGCAAAAAAGCTTGAAAAAAGTCAGTTTTTGGAATTTTACGAAATTTTACGAATTTGTGTGCGAACCTAATACTGGAAAGAATGTAAATAATTTTGGAGATAAATGAAAAACGTGTTAAAAGAAAACATTTTAATGGTGTTAGAACAAAAATTTTGAACCTTATTATTTTCATAAAAATTTTGGAAAATTGACCTTTTTTTCTATTTTTGGAGAAATTCAAGCCTTTGTAGGACCCTTAAGGAGTTGTTCAAACTTGCTAATATTTTACATGTGTATTGTTCTTACACATGCACAGCTTTTGGTAGGTATTCCAAATTAAGATTCGAAATTTCATCTTTTTCGATCCACCCTAGTGCCCATTTCCGCCTGTAAACTGGATGTTTGCCTTTACATACAATCCGTGTTCAGACTGCAAATAGACGCAGGAATGGACAAAATGGTAACTTCGGTTGATCCATAGCATGCGAATAGACATCACAACGAAATTAGCCAAAACTGATTCTGGGCTGATTAAATACAGTTTTCCACACATTATAGTTACAGTTTTGAGATGTGAGAAACATGCAAACTCTTACGAACGTACAAGATCAACAACTGTTTGTAACCAAAAAGAGAAGTGCACGATGCACAACTACACGCCGTTTTTTCTTTTCTTTTTTGTCGTGTCTATGGAAGTCGTATTAGATATAGCCGTGAGTCTTGATGACGGTCTGTGCAATTTCATTAGGGGAGACTGGATACTTGATCTGTGGGATTACATGATCACACAGCCAAAAATGTACCAAAATCATTTAGTAGAGATTTGAAACCTGACAATTATGTTAAAGTTACACTTGTACATAAAAACTGGCAACATTTTGTTTTTTTCAGCCATTTTGTTTTAGCTCAAGAAATGATCGTCTGAATGTGACAAGGGAAACTTTTTTTTAGAAAATCATTTTGTTTACATTATCCGTAATAATAAACTTTAAAAAAAATACCGAAGTATACTTAGTATAAACAGTCTTTAATAATTGAGATATATTTTTAGTAAATTGCCACTGATTGTTTGCATTTGTCTTTTCAGGTTTTGAAAACATTTGCTATGCTTTCTTTTTTTTTATGAGTATACTGATACTTACATTTTCTTCCCTCTTTTAAAAAAATAATTCAATTGATAAAACTCTGCGTTTTTATAATTGCAAGACAAGAAGCAAATAAGTTGGTTTTTGTGTTATCTTAATTTTGTATTATTATTTGTTGTGATTTTAGCTTTATTACGCTACTTTTAAATAAATTTTAGTTTTATTTATAAAATGTGTTATTCACAACTGTATTGGAAAATAAGTAACTGATCAAAATAAGTAACTGATCAAAAACATAAGTTCATTAAAAATGTGTACGTTTTTTTACAAATGTCCTAGTCGAAATTAAAGCAATGTTATTTTGTGTTCACATTATTGAAATCTAATAAAGAAAATTAGAAATAGGGTTATATTTTATAGAAACATTATGTAGAAAACTAAAATCAATTGCTGATCTAATGAAAAGAATATGTATTTTCTCCGTGGGATCAAGTATCCCCATGAAGGGATCATGTATCCCTTGATGTGGGGATACATGATCCCTGTATGAAATTATTAAAAAAAATTATTTAACCAAAATTATCTGTTTAATTTCAACTAAAGAAAATGTTGTCAGATAGAGGAAAAAATTTACCTTTGTTCACGTACTTTTTTGTAAAAAAACTGATAATTTGCAGCAGAGAAATTGAAAACTAAAGTGATTATCAAGTATACCCAGTCTCCCCCTGATGTTTTCGGCATAAAGTTCTACCGATGAAGGCAACACTTTTATTCTCCTAAGATCAGCACTTATATAGCTGGACAGTCAAACACGTAGCTTGGTGCAGGGCCTGATTACCGCAGGGGCCGATTAGGCCTGGACCTGGGATCCTATCTCCCTAAGGAGCCCCAAAATTATTAGCCCTTATTATTGACCCCAAAATTAATTAGGGGGCCTAAGAATTATGCATAGCATTACAACTGTACGAAAATTATACATGTATTTTTTTTACATAATAATAAAGAAATGATTAATCCGTAAATTGAAAAAAACACTTCCTGAAAAGAGAACTTTTATTCATTTCGCCAGTAGAGAATTTGTAAATGAGTCTGTAAACGAGGAAAAAACTAAGTTTTTGGTTGGCAAGCACTGGAATACATGATGTACAGCCGCTTAATATTGGAAATTTTACTTTTGAAGGAGTCACCCAGTTTAAATACTTGGGTACGGTTATTACAAGTAAGAATGGGTTTAAAGTTGAAATTGGAAATCGAATTTTGATGGCAAATAGATGCTACTTTAGCTTAAAGAGCCAATTAAAATCTAAGCTCCTTTCCATTAATACAAAAATAAACCTATACAAAACCCTCATAAGACCGATCATTTTATACGGTAGTGAGACATGGGTAATAAAACAGAGGAAAACAGACTTCTCATTTTTGAAAGAAAGATCCTTCGGTCAATTTTTGGAGCAGTAAAGGAAAATGATGCTTGGAGAAGTTTATATAACTTTGAAGTATACCATAAATACAGACAACACAACATCTTAAGAGTAATTAAAGCCAACAGAATCAGATGGCTGGGGCACGTATTTAGGCGTGCAGATCTAGACCCGGTTAAAAGGCTAACTTTTTCGAAGATTGAGGGTACAAGCAGAAAGGAAAGACCAGCAACAAGGTGGCTGGATAGTATTGAGAAGGACCTGGAAATTTTTGGGAGTGAACAGGTGGAGAAACCTGGCAATGTGTCGTGTCGTACCGCCTGGAAGAAGCAGACGGAGAAAGCCTTGGCCTGCACCAGGCTGTTGTGCTGCTGAAGAAGAAGTAGTAGAGAATTTATCGTGTCACAATAATGAAGGGCCCCGAAGGGGATTTATAAATGCATATATGATAAATGATTTGCATAGTTCTTTAATAGACAATAAGGCCCCAAAACTGTAAATCAGCCACTGCATTCCGCTATAACGTCTTCAAGGGGTCTCTAAATTATTGTGAGCCTAGGGCCTCACTTTTAGTTAATTGGGCCCAGGCTCGGCATTAGTTGCATATTTGGGCAGTTATCTCAAATTCGGCAGACCCTCCTGCCTTCTCTATCAATCTTCACGTCTGTGTGATGATTTGTTCTTAGACTGATAACAGTTTTTGTGCTGATTCTATCTGCATTAATATTAAAAAGACAGTTTTTCCGATGGAATAATTTTTTCTTTTAATTTCAGATTTGGCTATTGCCTTAGCATCTTCGAGAGCAAAAACGTAATTGTTAAAATTTAGATTTCTGGCTTTTTTGGCTAATTTATCTTCATTTTCATTGCCTCCAATCAAGGGCAGATACAGAAAAAAATTTTGGAGGGGGCCTGGGAAATTGAATACCTCTCCCCCCCTCCCGCATTCGATGTTTCACAACAAAGTTTTCATGACTTTATTTTTAAATGGTTTTCTGGTCAATGAATCTACTCTAAGTACAAGAATATTATGCACTAATATATTTTGAATGTGGACGGAACACATCTTCGACGTTTCAAGTCAGTTAAATACTAAACCCAATTTCGTGTCATCGAGATGCTATACAATGAGCGGTTTTAATTAGGAACTTTGAGGGCAATGTTATTAAATTAACCCGTACCTCATTTGAGTTTTTATAAAGCAATTTATATTTTAACTACAAAATATTATTTGAGCAAAAAAAATCATAACTTCATAACACATAAGTTTTATTGAAGAATTCAGAAACTATTTCTGTGTGAATTTCAACGCAATTACTTATTTGCTTTTAAATCCATGACACAATTGAAATAACATATTTATACTACATGACGTGTCCAATAATAACCATGATTTTTCCAAAAAACTACTATATGATTTCCTTCATTTTGCATTTTTTATAAGACGAAAAATAAAACTATTATTTCGCAAACAGCTTCCTGGATCAAAATGACCCTTTTTGGTGCGCCTTCACATTTATTTTGAAAAAAAAAAATGTGAATTATTGATTCAATCAAAGAAGAATTAGTAGACGAATGGCGATAATACGTTCCCTTGAATTCAAAACCAGTGAGTTAACCCATTAATGCCTGACATTTTTGTTTTCAAAGATATTTTGTTTACAGGTTGCAAATAGTGTTTAATAGACAGGAAAAATAATTAAAAAAATCTAATGCAAAAAATAAATGTTTTATTAAAACCAGAAAAATCGTCCCTAAAAAGGGACGCTAGGCATCAGAGGGTACATGCTTTTTCAACGACAAATATTTTTTTGCCGACGATTTAATGCTTGGAAAAAAAAAACATTTTTATAAGATAAAATAAGAACAGAAATTAACATAAATCGTAAATTGAGTTTAAAGGACAATTAAATATTAGTTTCATTTAGTATAAAGTCAACAAAGCATTTGTCGTGTAAACCTACATTGCATTTGCTGCATTTCCTATAGACTTTTTTGCCGCAATAAGCACATCTTACTTGAGTTTTATTTACAACAACATAATGACTTTCTCCATCATATCTAACTAAATCCGGTACCCATGAGTTTAATTTCCCTGGTTTACCAACAGGTCTTCCAGGTTTAAAATTACGATCTGCATTATTTTTTTAAAGTACGCCAAACATATTTCTCTTCGGAATTGCAGCAGCTGCAATGGGTTTACATTTGATGAAGGACAGTCTCTATGCAACTGCCAGGCATTCTGCACAGCAGCTTCTAAACCAAAAATGAATAGAGGTCACCACCATTTTTTAGATTGGATAGAACAACGGTATTTATTTTGATCCATGCGATCTGTCTCCCCCCCCCCCCATGCAACGATTCTACTGAGCAACCATATTTGGTTGATCTATTTCAATTATTTTCTTTTCGCTATTTGACCATCGCTTGGCCTCTACTATAGGGTAAACACCATAAACATTCGACGCAATAGTTACGACGTTGTTTTCATTCCACCTAACCAGCATGACATTATTTTGTTTCGCATCAAACATGTATTCATGTAGTTATTGAAAATTATTAATGTCAAAAAATAACTCGGGTTTCAAAGAAGTTAATTTTTGAAACAGTTAGCTTTTCAAATTTACCTAAGTATTTTTCGAAATTGCAAAAAAAAAAAAAAAAATATTACTGAAATATCTTTAAAAAAGGTAGTTCTATTATTAATTAGTCTTTTTAATTTTTAAAACATATTGCCTATTTTTTATTCTAAAAACATTTAATAACTCCTTTTGAGGCCAATTATGAATTCTAAGCAAGAAACTAGCAACGATTCAACAATGCAGCCTTTACTGCCTAACGTCCCTTTTTAAAGACGCTCTTAAATTGCTATAAAATCCATAACATTTTTAAAATCTACAAAAATGCAAGAAAAGGTAAACTGAAATATTGATCAAAGTAACATATGTATCAAATACAAATTGATTTACTCGTTAAAAATTTTGAAAACTTACTTTTTTGTTCTTGACATTGTGAACAATGAAATTCTTCACGAAGATCATAACAAAATGGTTACAGAACACACTTTATAACGATTATGTTCTGCCATCTGTTAGTAACGAATTGAAACAATACTAAAGTAATAAATGAACACAATTATTGAGTTGAAATGTTTACTTTTGGGAAATTGAGACACAATTTTTGGACCGTCCCTAAAAAGGGACGCTAGGCATTAATGGGTTAAATATATTCTGCCACTCTGGGCCTCAGACTCCAGTATTACTTCTTTTGCAAACAAAATGCTTTTATTCCAAATATAGTGTGTGTGTTATTTGTGTTCTATTTGTGTATATTTAAAAAATGCAAAAAAGAAGTCAATTAAAAATAATTAATAAAATAGTTAAATTAATTCACCCTTTTGGGGGGGGGGTACGAATCCACTCTAAAATCCGTACTGCCTGCAATATTAACATGTGAGGGTATCCAATGAAGAGAACAGGTCTTGTATAATTCTTACATATCATGAAGATTTTAATAGATTTCTTGGGTGGTTGAAGAGTTTCCATTCAATATTGCTTGGAGAGCAGCGTTTAAATCACATTCGATTATGACAGGTTAATTTTGAACTCTGTCAAAAACGTGTTTCATCTATAAAAACAAAACTATTTCAAGTAATTCGAAGAAATGGCTCCTACACAAGCTTCTAAATGTTTCTATTTTTTTATTATGTGCTTTTCTCTGTGCTGGCCTTAAAAATTTTACTCAGGATCAAATGCGGATCTGTATTTTTCACTGATAATAAAATAATTACAAATGTTTTTACTTGTATTTAAGATTAATAATTATCACTAAAATTATGTTTTGATCCCCAGTAGAATATATGTCCAATCTCTCAAAAAAGTTTACTGGCCCTAAAGTTTTTACTCAGACTGGACTAAAAAATATAACAATTTGAATTTCAACTTTTGAAAATTTGCTCATATTATCATGTGTTTAGATTTTCAGGCGTATTTTTTTCTGAACTGGAAAAGACTACATATGAGGCAGTGAGAAGCAAAAGGATGTAAGTGGACATTTTCAAGTTTCGAGTAAAACGCGTAAAAAAATAACGTTCTAGGTAGGCTTTATTTTATTTTATTTTAAACCAATGATACCTTCGTACCTGCCATTTCTAGCTTAACCGGTGAAGGGTACCATGGTGGTTGAGGAGGAGGGGAAGAAACTGAAGGGAAAACTCTTGAAATACATATACATATCGTACATACGCACATATTATACACACATACATACATATACACATATACATACATATATACATATATACACATATATACATAGAAAAAAAAACCATATATATATATATATATATATATATATATATATATATATATATATATATATATATATATATATATATATATATATATATGGGGGAAAAGGCTTGAAAAAGTTAGTAGGCTCGAGGTGCTATATTGGAACCGAGTTACTAGGAATTTAATGAAAGAGAATGCTGTTACATATATATCCTCGTATAAAATAAAAATATTAACTAAAAAGTAAATATGCAAAAATACTTATAGTGAAAAGATTCCTGGTTAAAAGGTTGTATACATCCACGAACGTTCTAGGTAGGCTTTCATTGATTTTTTTTCCCTAAATCATGCTGTAGAGCATACCAGGGCTACCAGTACCATCTCTTGCCCAAGACACAGGAGGGATTCACCTACCATTTGTGCTGGTTATCTCCAAATTTTTAGTTTTACCACTTACATTCCTTTGCTTTTCTTCTCACTGCCTAATATGTTCGTACATAGTTAAAATATTACTAGGAACGTAGTACTAAAAGCGGAGTAAATATTGAACCATTTCACTTCGCCTCACTATTTCCCTACTACATTCCCCCACACGTAGTAGTTGGGGATTGCTCCACATTCCCTTACTACTACGAATTTTCCGTTACTTAAAAAAAAAATAAATAAATAAAAAGACTTTTTCTTTCTGAAACGTTGTTTAAATCATAATTTACATAAAGTTCATACATTAATTGAATTGTTTATTAGAATCGATAACATTCTAAGTGACATTTAAACAAATAAAATGTGATAAAATAGTCCTGATCTTAACAAAATAATTTCAACATCATTCAAGAACCTTAGCTTTTTACTGAAGACAAAAATACTTATTTTAAAAAAGAGAAAGAAAGAAAAAAATCAAACTCATGATAGTGCTTTCTACTCCTGAAAAATCTCATTTTAATGGCATTTATATTAAAAATGTTCATACTCAAATTTATCTTCATTAATAATTTAATTAAGTGTTCTCCAAGAAGAAAAAAACTGTTTCTTGGAATGAGGGCCGAGTTAATTAACTCTTCGAACATGCTTCAATTAATTTAAAAAAAAAAATAAAATAAAATAACGTTGTCTTAGACGAGAAAAATTCTGAGAGGGTATTGTCATTTTAGGATTAAATCTGATTGAAAGAAGTTATGAATATATTTATTTTATATTAATAAGTCCGCATTATTAGTAAGTTGTTTGCTTAGATATTTTATTCATATCACTGTCATCAACAGATGAATTTGTATGCAAAGTAAATAATTTTTATAGGGAAAGTTATACAAGCAAATTTAAAAATCAGCGAATAAGCATTTAATACGTGGTTTAAGTTTTTCAAAATACATTGCCCTTCAAAAACTGAAGGTAAAATTTGGTTTTCGGAGTTTAACACTTCCTTTTGGCGTTTACCATTTAAACACTGAGAAAAACAGCAAAATTGATTGTTTATATCAGCGGTAGGCAACCCGTTGGTCGCAGTTGACCGGTCGATCTCAAACCCATCTTCAGTCGCTAGCGACAACTTTCTGGACAATGTTTTTTGTCAGCTTAATATTAATGAACAATATTTTCTGGAAATAAATTAAGCTCAACAGTTCAATAAAAATGATTTGGATATTTTCCAGAGCTTTTTATAATCGTTGGAAAAGCCATAATTTTTAATGTTTCAGAAAAAAATTCTTGTAATCCTTTGTTCTGTAAAAATGCTTACACACAGTTAATATTTATTTGCAAATAAAACTTGGCACGGATGCTTAACTAATTTTGAAATTAAGAAATTATTGTTTTGAAAAAGAGTTTACCAGAGTTAAAACGAGGGAAGGATCAGTTTTTCTCATTTCGCAATCAATCTTCTCGTTATTAGTTTTCTCAAAATACACTGTCTTTTAAAAAGTTAAGGTAAAATTTGGTGCTTGGAGTTTATCATTAAAATACTGTGAAAAACAGAAAGATCGATTTTTTTTAGTAACAAGTTAATAGTTGAATATTGGTCGGCAACCCGTCAATTTAGATCGACCGGTCGATCTCATGCCCGTTTCCTGTCTATCTCGACAACATTTTGGACCATGTTTACATGTTATATTTAGTAAATGTTTGCCCCCTTTAGCCAGGGATAACGCAGAAATACATGAAATACACCGCCAGCTCAGTCATTTCCAGCAGAGGACTGGAAATGACCGAGGGGCTGATGAGTGCTAATAAGCACGAAGCTGCAGTCCTTGGTTGGAAATGACTGAGCTGGCGGTGTACTTCATGCATGTTTACATATGTTTGCACTCAAACGCAGTGTTTTGATTAATACAAGCTAACTGGACAAAAGTCAAGTTCAGAATTCATCATTGTATCACACAAAATTAAAGTGTTCCTAAATTTACATGATTTAATTGCGCAAGATGGACATTATTTATACTGGTAAGTGTTTTTTTTCCTAATTTAATTTATCTATCAGATAATTAAACAATGTTAAAACAATTTTAAGATAAAAGAAGGAGTTTTTGCTCGTTTAAAACATTTCAAGTGATGATAACGATTTTCTGTATATAATAGCTGCACAGTTCCCATTATTAATAAGGCGTATTATAGTCAGCACACTCGAGTACAACACATTTTTTCTCTCTAGATTACATTCGAGTAGGGATTTCTTTGAAGAATGATTAAAGCACCCGAAGTTTTGGGTAAAAAAAAATATGTTGTACTCGAGTGTGCTGACTGTAATACGTCTTATAGGAAAGCTGCAGCTACTATATACAGAAAATTTAGTCCGGGTACAAATGGGTACAAGTCATTTCCATCACTTGAAAGTTTTGAAACGGGCGAAAAATCCATCGTTCATCTTTAAAAAAAAATTTGAACGTTGTTTAACTATAAGATAGATTAATTAAATCAGAAAAAAAATTTGAATTCTGAAATTTTGAATCCAAATTATGTGTTTCGCAATCACGAGTTGCGACAGGACCCTAATTGGGGTTATTGTTTCTATGAAAGGCTCCAGTCCCCCGTAGCCTGCCCCTCCTCCTGGGCGGTTGCGTGTCTATAGTTGCGTGTGTGTGTAGGCTTGTGTGTGTTCGTAGACTTTTGTGTATGCACGTAGGAGTGTGTGTATGTGTGTGAGTGTTGAGCGTGCGTCTGTGTTGGATATGGACGCCACCACTGGGGGACAGTGCTCAGGACCAGAGGAAGCGCGCCTGCAGAGACCGGTGGGCGGTGGTGCTGCAGAGGCCCCTGGTCCAAGCTGAAAAAGAACCGGACCTCAAAGACGGTCAATTTAGAACAATAAGCAATCGTGATTGCTCAAAAAAAGAACACTTACTACACTAATTAGTGTTAATAATATCCATCTTGAAAAATAAAATCATATGAAATAAAGAACACTTTACTTTTGTGTGATGAAACGATGTCTGGAACTCAACTGATTTATTCTATTACATACCCCTTTGAACCAAAAAACTTTCGTGACAGAAGGGAGTTAGACACAAACAAATAACTAAGTATCATGTTTTGGTTTATTGTTTACATTATCCCAATACCAAAGTTTAGAATTTTGAACATGACTTTTACCCACCTAGCTAGCACTAATCGAAACACTGTGAAACGTGGAAAATAGAATAGACCGGGATCCCTCGCCTTTTTTCCTTATTCATTACTAACAAGCTAATTTTCCGTTAGTAGCTCCATTTTGTTGAGACGCCCAACATTAGCCAGCACAAAAATTTTGTAAGTGGTAGCTAACCAGGGTAATAAGGACATAATTTGTTGATTTGGCGGCTATCAAATATTTATAACTAACTGGGGTTTTTTTTATATAATTCTCATAATAATTGTCTAAATTAACCGAAAAAAAATTGTCCTACAAAATGCACGATTTGATCAAAGATGTCCCACTTTTACAACATTTACTATTTATGAAGACATGAAATATAATTACTAACCAGCTGTTTTTTTTTTTTTTTGGTCAGTTAGTTAATATTTATATAACTTAAGACACACATTGTCCTACAAATTGCGTGGTATGCTTTTCTGGCTCGACACTCTAAAGTTGTCAATACAACAGGACCATTTTTTTAGTAACCGTAGTACACCAATATCACGTGATAGATTAGTGTGTTTTGCGCCCAAATAAAACAATGTCCTACGAGAAAACAGGTATATATCCCTAGTGCTACAATAATTGTTATTTTCGTTTTCCTATGTGAAATATAACGTAAAGTGAAAATATATTTATTGAAATAAATCAACTTTATTATCTTGTGTAAACAAAAAAAAAATTACTTTTACACAAAAAAAATTGATTTCCATCTGACTCATCAGACAAATATTCATCATCGTCGCTGCTAGTATCACTCTCATCTTCATCAGTATCTTCTTCATTTAGATTGCATTAGAATATAAATTTAGGGCCCCTTCCCAAGCGATGGCGCACCCCTTAAGTGCGACGAAGTATCCATCCAGAATAAAAGCCCTCAAAAAAGAAAGAAATATCCCTTGAAAAAACTGCCTTAAAAATTCCAATGACGCAATTTGCGCCATGGACCCCCCCCCCCCCCCCCCCCGTCTATGCACTCCAGTTAACTAGAGTTTTTTTTTTTTTTTTTTTGTGATTTCTGTGAGAGTTTATTATTTTACTATTATAGAGTGTAGTTTCTGCGAGTTTTGAGTATTTTTTAAGTAATAGAAATTATTTTCATTTAAAAAGAGGATTATTTCGCTCCCCGCCCTTTCCCCCAAAATCCGTCGCGCAAAGTGCTGGGACTTTTTACCTCTTGTTACTGGAAGGGTAAGAAGTAATTTGCAACAGGTTTCAACGGGTTTTGTTTTTTTTGTTTTTTTTTTTTTTTTTGTTTTTTGGATGTTTGAGTTTGGCCATTTTTTGGCCAAATTTTACTGTACTTAATGCATTATACTTCAATTGTTTTGTTTTTTTAAATATGTAAAGTATAATGTACTTACTAAAATGACTTTAAAAAAAATAGCAATAATTTTATCAGGGAAATACTCCATTTTTTTTTTACATAATTGCGTGAAAATTTCAACTTAATAAATTATTTTTATATATTTTAAAAATAAAATTAAAAAATAGTCAATCGACTTACCTTTCATAACATAAATATTTTGATTTCACTCTAAATTCTTTATAGCAAGAGGAATGATACCTGATTATGTCTTCATTCCAATTTTCCGGTAGTACGACATTACAATATTTGTGATTATGATGCTTTCGAGCTGATAGAAAATTTCGACAAGAAAGCAAAATAACTTGAGAAAATTTTTTGATTTCTTCGCGTTTCTCTCGAACGCGAGGGTTGTCGCACAATATATTGCATAAAAAACACTCCATTATTTTGTAGCAATTCACTAAGTAATTGAAATTATTTCAGAGCGATAAACACGTGGTTAACATAAAATAACTTAGCGCAGTTATGGTCGGCTCCAACGTGAAATACCTAATACACAGTAAACAATTATGTGCGCATGCGTACTAATTTAACTGAACTCCAACAACAAAATTTAGTGAATGAATCTATTTTCAGTTGTATGAATTTCAAATTACATTGGAGGATCGGCAAAACGAACCACGCAATTTGTAGGACAATATGGGTGTTAAATCATAAGAATATTAACTAACTGATCAAATAAAATTCAGCTGGTTAGTAATTATATTTCATGACCTCGTCAATGATACATGTTAGAAAGGGGGGATCTAGTTGATAAAATCTTGAATTTTGTAGGACCAATATTTTTTCGGCCAATATCAATAATTATTTTGAGAATTTAAAAAAAAAACAGTTAGTATTAAATTTTTTATTATCATCAAATCAACATATTATATATCTGCTCCTCCTCTTAGTTACCACAATCGAGCATTTTTGCAAAGGAAACTGTTGAGCGTCTCATTGAAAGGAAACTACTCACGAAGATTCAACTTGATAGTAATTACTTTTATATTTGGGATTTGTACTACAACTTTGGAGTGTCGGACCAGAAAAGCATGCCACGCAATTTGTAGGACAATGTGTGTCTTCAATTATATAAATATTAACTAACTGACCAAAAAAAAAAAGGTTCAGCTGGTTAGTATTTATATTTCATGTCTTCGTAAATAGTACATGTTGCAAAAGTGGGACATCTTTGATCAAATCGTGCATTTGGTAGGACAATTTTTTTCGGCTAATTTAGATAATTATTATGAGAATTATAAAAAAAAACCAGTTAGTTATAAATATTTGATAACCGCCAAATCAACAAACTATGTTCTTATTACCCCTGTTAGCTACCACTTACAAAATTTTTGTACTGGCTAATGTTGGGCGTCTCGACAAAATGAAGCTACTAACGGAAAATTAGCTTGTTAGTAATGAATAACGAAAAAGGGCGAGGGATCCCGTTCTAGAACGGCAGTTAATTTAGGTTGCCTAGCGCTGGTTTATATGATGCGTAGCGGGATAATGAAGAGCGAGCTAAACATAGTTTAGATTAATTTTTCCCCATCGAGTTTGAACTTGGCTTTAATTATTTGGTGAATTTTCAGAATTGTTCAGTTGGTGCATAAAACGAATGATACTAGAAGCAAAATATTTTCAGTAAGTTACCGACCTAGAGCCAGGGCTAAGGCAGAAATACATGAAATACACCGTCAACTCAGTCATTCCATCCGAGGACTGCAGTTTCGTGCTTGTTAACACTCATCAGCCCGGCATAGGAAGCGACTGAGCTGGAGGTGGAAAACCTCGTAAGGAAGCCAAGAGTGCGAAACAAAATGGTAGCTAATATAGAATTAGCACTGATCAAAAGAGTGACAGAAGCAATGGTTCGGTTCAACCACTGCTTCGGTCACGTCAGTGCTAATTAATGAATTAATTTCTCAGCGAAAGACTGATGTTAATGAATAGTCATCAGGAAGAGATTGAATTGTCTACAAAGCTATTCATTTCAGTGAGTTTTTCTGAATGAAACACAGATAGCCTAGCGGACAGAGCATTGGACATGGAATTTTTGATCACTGGTTCGGAGTCCCAAGGGCACCAAATACTCCTCAAGTATGTGCGGAGTACTTACTCGCTATATCATTGGGCCCAAAAGTCCGGTGGTTGATCTTGATCAATTTTTATGGGTGCAGAGTTCATGGACATTTCCTTCTTGTCTAGGAACTAGAAGTTGCGTGCCTCCATTCGAGAGAAAGTCCGAGTCATCCCTAATAGGTTGCCCAGGGCCTGATTTCCCAAAAGGCTCAGGAAGCTTGATCTCCCCCTCAGAATTAACAGGGGGCCTAAAAATGACTTCAAAATTTCAGTTTCTGCTTTTGAATGTATTGTTTAAAGTATTTAAATATTGGAACTTGCTAAATAAACATTTTGGAAGAATTTTAAAAAGTGAGGACACAGTTCATAAAACGTGGCAGCAAGCTATTTTCATGTGTCGAATTTGCCCCAACGTGCTACAATATAGTTTTTATCACACTTGATAAGTTTTACAAAGTGATATATATGAAAAAACAGTTAACCACCCTTATCTGCTGCGAATGGGAGTACAAAAATATGCAGTGTAAAAAAGTTCAATATGTCTGAGGGGGAAGATAAACTTTAATTTGAAGTCTGCTGGGGACGTTTTTGGAAATAATACTTATACAGTGGAGGTAAAAAAAATGCATCACCCCCGCGCCGCAAAGAAGAGGAATATCGTCTCGACTGCATTCAACACACGGCCAAGCATCCCGTATCCCAGATGATTTGGGGATGTATTTCTGATCAAGGAGTTGGTGGGCTTCACTTTGTGCAAGGAACAGTAAACGCTCAGGTGTATATTCGCATTTTGGAGGAGAAATTGCTTCCGACTATCCGGGATCACTTTGCTTCAGTTCCAAACGTCATTTTCCAGGATGGTTCTGCTCCGTGCCATAGGGCAAAACTGGTAAGAGCAATTTAAAAACCTTTATCCTGCCATTACACTTTAATTGACAAGGGGTTAAGTCATTTTTTTTCTCTGAACTCACACGCAGGTTCAGAACTAGAAAAACGAGCATGGGATCAGCAGTTTGTGCCTTGGCCCGGAAACAGCCCCGTTCTACGTAAATAATTATCGGATTCCTGCTGTTAAATGTTTATTTCATAAGTTTTGCAGGATTTCACATACATTCATCGTTAATGGATCGACCAAAACTCCGCACATAATCTCACTGGTGTCAAAATGCGAGGGTGATGCTTTTTTTTTTTTACCAGCACTGTAGCATTAGTGAGTTTTATTTCAATGTGCGTATAATTTTTAGAAAATATAAACTGGAAACAAAAGGTAGGGGGCCCTAAAATGAGAGCTTCCCCTCACTTCATAGGTTAATTGGGCTATAAGGTTGCTTCATTTTTTCAGAGCAGCGGCCTTCCGCCTGGTTCCTACTCGACAAGCAAAACGGGTCACGAGGCACCTTTGAGAACATTGGCAATAAAATTTATATTTTAAAGTTTCTTTTCCGGAAAAAAAAGCATTAGATTACTTTTAAAAGCGATAATGATTATGGTAGCTTTTCACATTTAGGATCAAATTTTATCATTAGTATCCCATGGATTTTGAAGCAGTATCAATTACTTAATGTCTGTAAAAGCATTTTTTTTTTAAATTTTTATAAGTGCCGCGAAAACAAAAAAAAAAAAAAAATCGAGGAACAAAAAAACTTTGACAAAGCAAAAAATGTCAGTCTCCTGGGTGAGATTGCAATATCCTTTTTTCCGCTATTTTCTTTTATTTTTTTTTTCTTTTTCGTTTTCAAAAACAATCTTACGTCTTACTTTCGAAACAACATTGGTTATTTTGGAAGATCAAGTGATTTAATTAATTGTCTGAGAGACCATACTAGAATAGAACGTCAGAACGCACCGATCTTTAGTTTTGTTGACTTTTATTTGAAGGCTTGCAGCTATCGCTATTTGTAATTGTAAGGCTAAATGCATCACTCAAATTTTTGCAACTAGATCTGCTTCACCTAAAATGAGAGTATAAACGAATAGAACTGTGTATAAAAATGATTTCGAACCCCGGCTATAGAAGTTACAAAACTCAAAAAAAAAAAAAAATCCAGCATTGTAGAAAAAGTTACGGAATACTAAAAAGAAAAACACACACAGCAGTGAAGAAAATCAAAGTTTTATGCAATACAAGTTTTAATTGATTTATCCTCAAATACTGCAATTATGCATGAAAAATTTTCGATATGCTTACTGCTTGATTTTGTTTTCTAAATTAATAGTTTATACCTAAAGTTCGAGCATTTTGATTTTTAATTACGAAATTTTAATCATATGTCACTATTGATATATTCACGTTTACACGCTGCCTGATATGCAAGCTAACTTTGTACGAGTTTTGTGACAAGAAAGAGCATAAAATACTCAGATATTAAATCAATTACTAGTACGTTATTCTAGATTTTTAAGCTGTGTAAATTCTGTTTCCAGGGTGCGACATGTCATTTTAATCACTATGGCAATATTTGTGTTCGTGTGTGTTCCCTATATAAACCAAAGTTTCCGTCAGATCTTCGCCAAAATTGACGGAGGTCCTTTGATGCTCAGAAATTCACCTAGGGGGCTGTTGGAATGTTTTAAAAACCAAAGTGTTCTCAGTTTGAATTTTGAATCATAACATTGCTCTTAACGTTAATGGGAAACTTGACACTATTTTTTTTAATCCTTTTATTTAGGCCTGATTGTTAAAAGTGCGTCCCTTGACGGAATTTTTATTTTCCAGGTACACAGTTCACAACGCAGCTCGTATGATTATTATTCATATAATGTTTCAATCGGTTTCTACCCTTAAGGGGGGGGAGCCAGTTTAGAAGGCAGAAATTGTAGTGTTTTTCGTGATATTTTCAACAGGGAAGAAATAATCAGAATTTGTTCAAACTGGAAGGATTATTTTTTTTTTTCAATTTTGTTTTTGAAGTACACTTTGTAATTTTTTCATGTCATTTCTGCCAGAAATAGAAGAGTTAGAAACTGATATCCATCGATGGTCCCCAGCAGAGCTTGTTGCTAGTGTGCATTCCTGAAATCAAAATTTTTATCTGTAATCATGACATTTTTTTTTTTACCGTTAACAACACATTTTCTCAGAATATGAACCTAATTATGGTTTAAAAAAATAAAACATTTCATGCTTTTGAGGCGTTTGATCACAAAATTCGCGGTTTTTTTTTTTAACCATTTTTGTTCCTCTTTTTCGCATTAAAAAATATTTTTAATAATAATATCATCCCAGAATTAGGTTCATATAGAGTGTAATTGAATAAAGAATATTCATACACAACTTCAAAACGACAAGCCTAGAACGTTTTGTACTAGAATGCACACCAATTGAAAAAGAGTCGTTTGGAGGAAAACGTGAAAAAAATTGTTGTTTAAGTGCTCATAGCATTACAACTAAACGAAATTTTGAATTGAAATTCTGGCAACAGATTCTGGAATAGTTCTACTAACATTTTATAACATAAAAAAGGGATTTTTTGCCCCGTCTCAACTGGTTTTCCCCCTTAACCTAGCTCAGGAGTGTGAAAGTAATTTTAGATAGGGTCCAGGTAGCTTTGATTTTTTTTTTTTTTTTTTTTTTTTTTGCTAGGTTTATTTTAAAAAAAAACTTATATTCTACGACTAACCATTAACAACTTAAATCAATCTAGCGATTTCCAAAATGCTAGAAAATGTAACAAAAGTTGCCACAGAAAATATTATTGCCTACTAAAAATAAGTTTAAATTAGTTTATTTGCGCAATTCAGACGTTCAAAATATTCTTGACAACACAAAAATAAAAAAATTAAAAAAATAAGGTTTTTCACTTCACACGATCCGCTAGTTGCCAACTGCTTTCCTAGATATATCTCTGCAAATGAAATCCCCCACCAACTTTTTGAACGAGTAAGACAAATGTGCACGCCCCAGGCTCGAGCCCCAGTGGCGCCACAGGGCACCTAGGGGGCCCTCCATAAAAATCGGGGCGCTCCTTTCTACGTCAGAGCGGCGATCACCATGGAGACCGGTCCACGCTGCGAAAATCGTCTGCGAGCAGCCAACCTCAGAGGAGCATGTGCTCTAGCGGGGTGCAGTCGAACGTTCTTCGGTGTGGATTACTCTGACGCGTGCGGCACAGGTGCGTGTTTTCGAACTTCTGTTTAGTGCCGGATGTGAGTGTTCTGTGTTTGGATTTCGTGTTGGAAAAATAAGAGGATTTGTGGTGACAATTGAATTTTATCAAAGGATGTTTGCTATAAAGGTAGGAGTTTTTCTTTCTATTATATTTAGGCCAAGGAAGAAAAGAGCCCAACTCGATCGAATCTACCCTCTATTAAGATGACAACCTCCAACGTAAAAATAACAAAAGGCGTTAAAGTTTGTTAAATTATAAAGTAACGTTTTTTCCGGTAAAAACGCAGCAGATGACAGGCAAGGCAAAACAAATCTTACCTGTCAGGCATAAAATATTAAAATATTGTTTACTATAATTTTTGAAATGACTTTTTAAATAGGCAATACCATGTATTTCAGTAAGTTACCAGTGCCAAACAAACTGGTAGCTAATGCAGAATTAGCACTGACCAGACGAGTGACCGAAACAATGGTTCGGTTGAACCGAACACACTACTCTGCCACTCTTCACGCACACTGTTAGCACTCTAGGCTTCCTTAAAAGGTTTTTCACCTCCAACTCAGTCACTCCTATGCCGGGCAGATGAGTGCTAATAAGCAGGAAACTGCAGTCCTCGGCTGGAATTGACTGAGTTGGCGGTGTATTTCATGCAATACCATGCAGTTTATAATTCAAATCAAATATTCACAATATAACTATCTAAAACGAAGCTATTTAAAAAATATTCCAGATATTTAAAGTTTTGAACAGAGATTTTATGTGTCTGTATTTTTAAGGAGATAACTGTAAAAACCTGTGTGGCGCATAGGATTTAATTGCACAGTGTGCGCATATGTGTGTGTGTGGGTGGGTGTCTGTAACCCTATCTTCTCCGGACTATGAATGCTGACCAGGTCAATACTCATACTGCTGGATACAGGATATCCAGGGAAAGCCATTCCGCTCTGTCTCACCCCTCTAAACCTAAGCAGGACTTCCATAATGGAAAGAAATTAAAATCATTGTCACCCGCTGTAGGTGGCATTAAGCCACCGCAGGTGGCGAATGGGGTTTGGCCAATGGGTTTGGCGAGCGAAACGAACAGGCAGCGGGGGAAAAATAGAAAAATAAATTAGAATAAAGTGCTGACCTGCTTCAGAATCCTGTTCATTCTCGAAGTTTTCCATCATATATGAGACTGTATATGCTAACATATAAAAACAAATTTAATTACAATCCCTCAGAAAAAAAAATATTAAGACTTATTTTTGATAGTAAATTTTTTTTTGATTAAGAATTCAGAATTACAGCAATCACGTTTTAACCCCCGACATACAAAGGAAGGGAATTATAAGTTTCACGTATCTGTGTGTCTGTCTGTGGTACTCTAGCGCCTAAACGGATGGACCGATTTCCAAAAAAAAAAAAAAAAAAATGTTCGAAAGGAGAGTTGATTGAGAGTGTTCTTAGCTAGTTTGGATCTTTGGATGACATTAATTAACGAAGATATTAATTAAAAACATCTAAAAGGTTTTTCGCGATTTTTGCATTGAAAACATAGTTACAAATTTAAAAATTTAATACCTAAATAAAGATAATTTTTTTCCGCGTCTGATAGAATGTGTTTGGAACTTCCATGTTATATAGAATTCGAATTATAACGTTTTTTTTAAAGCAGATTTTAATAACGGCTAAGCCTTTATTCACGCGATTGATAACAAAATCCATTGTTGATCGACAAGGAAATTAAAAGCAATGATTTAAAATTTTTATTTGCTGCCAAATTCTATTTGTTCACAAATAAAATACGTGTAATTGATTTTTAATAGCATAAGGCTTTTAAAAGGATTTTCAATTTTTCCTCTTGATTCTACAGTTGCTACTCAGTCGGGGTTTTTAAAAAATTTTAATTTTATCGTTGCTTGTTCTACAGAATACTAGCATCCACTTTGTAAATGGAAAAGCGTCCGTAAATCACAATAATTAAATAAAATAATTTTAAAATAAAGTAAATGCTTTACAAATAATTGATTGCAAGTATAATTAATATCAAATGTATTTTCTATGCCATTATATTTTTAAATACTGATGTTTCGAAAATAGGAGTTTAATAACACTGTTTCATCAACAGTTAAATTTAAATTGGATAATTATTCGAGGCTATATTAACTTCAGTGTTGTATAAGATTATCTTTTGCTCAGAAAGTACGCATAGTACATCTCTTAAAGGTCAAGAAAAATATTTTGTGGGAAAAAAAACGCACACTGAATGTTGTTAGAAATTCGTAAATACATTCATTTTGAAAATTCTTTCAAACAGAATTTATTATGACATGACATAAATAAAAGTCGTAAATTCAGGTAATACGTGTATGAAGCAATAGATATGTTATGTTTTCTGTTTAAATAGAATAAACAGGAACTTGATTTGTCTACGTTACGAGTCTTGAAGTAATGTCATTACGAGCAAGATGATGAAATTTAAACGCAGTAAAAATTATCTATCGATATTTAGGTAACAAATTCATTCCCACGAAATCTTTATTAATGTTTAGGTTATTCAGTTATACAGTATTACCTAATAATGCCACATTAATAAAAAAACGTTCTTGGCGAATGAATAAAAAATAGTGAAATAACCATTTTTAGTTTTCATTCGATATTTCTGTATCAAAAATAATGCTGACAAATTAAAAAATATTTGAAATGGTTATATATTTTTATGGTTTTGCTATAAAACAAGTCTAAATATCTATAATTTTCTTATTCTCACTAACAAGTACAAAATAAAATAAGTATATGATTTCTGTGTTAGAACACTCAATAATTGCAGTTAACCTTAAAATCTTCATATAAAAGTTAATACTAAACAGCTAATAAAATTAAAGTTAAAAATTGAGCGAAGAAGAAATATATTTAGTAAAAGGTAATCGTACAAAGCTGTATACTACAGCATTTTGTTAAAATTTGCTCCAGGCGCACATGTACCCTGCCTCTCCCCGAATATAGTGCTCAATTTTCATTAAAATTTTACAACTGAAATATAATTTAAGTTTAATTGGGGAAATTTTTCAGAATTAAAGTATTTAAATGTTTTATAAACTCTGAAATATACTCGGTGTGTCACCCACCAGATGGTTGGCAACCGGGAGGGGGCGGGGCGTCCCCTCTCAAAACAAGGTTTCCGACCTAGCAAAAAAGTTTTTTCTCTCTCTTAAGTTACAGTTTTCAAAAAATGAAAGCACACGGTTTAATCAAAATCTATCTGTCGAACAAAAAGGGAGCAAATTAAACCTTTTCAATTTTTCTAAAAATTTAATTTTTAAATAATTTTACTTTTAAAATCGCAACTATTGGAAAATTTGATTTTCAAATTGAATTTTTAACGTTGTATACATCTCTTTGGATCACAATAAAATGCAACACGAAACTTTCATAAAAAGGATTTAATATTTCAATCGCTGTTTGAGGTTTTTTCCCTTCCCATGAGGGGAAAATTGGAAAAACGAAATAAAATAAATAATGCCGGAGTCGGACAATTCAAAATCCAGGAGTCGAAATCGGACACTTTTGTTCCATCTCCGCAGCCCTTCTAAAAAGGACACTTTTAGTTATTTCCGTTTTGTTAGCTAGCACTTGTCTCGGTTTCAAATAAGCAAATAAATTCTCCGTTTTTTAAGCAATCCAGACTGCGTATTGATTTCCCTTTGCCACCTATTGACGTTGTTTAATCTACTGTCATCTAGGTTAGTCGATAGTGAGCAACGTGATCTATTATTTGCGTGACCAATGCGATTCATAAATAGTGTTACGAATTCTGTAAATAGTAATTATTGTAGTAACGTAACCTGTAAATAATTTCCCGTAATGAATATACAACCCCTATACCTTCGGCTGAAGTATACGACCCCCCTATTTCTTTTTTGTTCATTGATGAAATTTGATAACGGTCTACTATTTTCGAGAAGCGTTTGGAATCTTGTGGAATATTTGAGAGATTTCTTTCGATGTTTATTAAAGCGTCCCGCGTGATAAACAGTTTAGTTTCGATTGAGAATTTGTTCTGAGAGCGTATTTGCTCTGTTTATTGCGAGGCATTTCGCTGTGTTGTTTTCGTATTTGGAAGTAAATACGTGTGTAACCGTTGAGTTTACGGTGTTGAGTGATATTTGCTTAATTGCTGAAGATTAATTTAGCAGTTGTTAACGATTGCTCCTGTACGTAGTGTAAATAAAGCTCCTGTGTTTTTATTAAGAACTGTGTCTTCATTTCGAGAAGTTGGAAGTCGCGCCGGATCCGTTACAATAGTAAACATTTAACGAGAAATCAATCTTAGGAAATAAAGATTTTTATCTGCTTATTTCGCTAGAATACACAGGTTAGAAATTATAAATGAAGTCATTTGTAAGTTCTTCAAGTGTAAATACACGCTAAAAAAAATCGCTTAAAATAGGAAAATGGGAGAGACAAAAGAGCAATTTGTTTTGTGTTCACTAACACGAAAATTTAAATGATATAAATTTTGTATCCTCTATCCTCTTTTTAAATTCTAGTCTTTTGTTTTTTGTTGTACAACACATGATTCTAATTTGAGCAATCGGCTACAAAATAAAGAGTGTTCGACGCAAATGCTTGAAGCAGTTTTATATTTGCACAAGCTGTGTTCCTCGAAGTTGCAGTCTTCGAAAAGGTTGTGTCAAGTCACGCATCTTCAACAATCAGTCTCAAATTTAAAAAAAAAAGAGAGAGATATGCAAAATTTACGCTTAACGTATAAAAAAAGAGCCATTTTATGACTCAAAATTGAAATTCAGACCTCTTTGGATTTTTTTTTAATTCCAGAAATTTAGGGGGTGATAAACCCCTTTTGTTAATTCCTGAGCATCAACGGACATCTCTTCCAAATGTAGCAAAGATCCATCGTAAACTGTGGATTTGTATAAGGACACACACATTCATACAAACTACCATTTTTATAAATATATTGTTACAAATTTTGTAAGTAGTAATCATTTTTATGATTAATTTGTTGTAATCTGACTAAATTTGGGGTTTATTACATTATCTTTCATCCAAAATTATCTTAGTAACATAACCTGTAAATAGTTTCTTGTAATGAATATACAACCCCTTTACATTCGAATGAAGTATACGGTCTCCTATTTGTCATTGATAAGATTCATAAATGAATAAAAAGAAAATATGAGATGAGAAATTGGTAGAAAGTTGTAGAATTTCGTCGAACTTTCCAAAGCGGTATAAAACGCCGTGCGTCTTGTGAATGAGAGGAGAGTCAGTTATGCTTTTCAACTGTCCGAGATTCGTCTGAGCCGTTGCTTTGTTTATTGTGAGGCATTTGCGCTGTGTTTTTACGTATTTGATGTAAATACGTGTGCCATCTTAAGTTTACGGTGTTATTTAATATTTGCTTAATTGCTGATTATTGATTTAGCAGTTGTCACTACATTTCCTGTACATAGCTGTAAATAAATCTCCTGTCCTTTTCTCAAGAACTGTGTCGTCATTCAAGAAAGTTTGAAGTTTTTCCGAACGCGTAGCAATATATTGTTACAAATTCTGTAAATAGTAATTATTGTAGTAACGTAACCTGTAAATAGTTTCCCGTAATGAATATACAACCAATTTTCATTCGGCTGAAGTATACGACCCCCCTATTTCTTTTTTTTGTTCATTGATAAAATTTGATAACGGTCTACTATTTTCCAGAAGCGTTTGGAATATTTGAGAGATTTCTTTCGATGTTTATAAAGGCGTTCCGCGTGATAAAGAGTTCAGTTTCGTTTGAGAATTTGTACTGAGAGCGTACTAGCTCTGTTTATAGCGAGGCATTTCGATGTGTTGTTTTCGTATTTGGAAGTAAATACGTGTGTAACCGTTGAGTTTACGGTGTTGAGTGATATTTATTTAATTGCTGATAATTAATTTAGCAGTTGTTAACGATTTCTCCTGTACATAGTGTAAATAAAGCTCCTGTGTTTTTATCAAGAACTGTGTCATCCTTTCAAGAAAGTTGGAAGTCTCGCCGGATCCGTTGCAATATATATATACATTTACTTCTAAAACTTTTAACATAACGAGGCACAATAACCCCAGACTATGTGCATCTGTTACCAAGGATTTCATTCCAAATTAGAATATTTTCTTTTTGTTCTTTGACCCCCTTTTCCGTTTCGAAGGAAGTTAAAACAAACTACGCAACCAACAGCACTCCCGGATAGGAATCTTCGCGTGCATTCTGTGAAACATTTGTGGAAACCCAGACACGTAAAAATTTAAATAACTTGCTGAAACGATCAGTTTTGGTAGAATAAAGGAAAACATATTCCACCAGAGAATCTCTTTTCGCTATATCTTCAAGAGCTATAGAAAATATTTATTATGCCGAATTGCACTTTACCAGAAAATATAGCAGACGAACTAATGTAAACAATGTTCATTTCAGTTGGCCAAGCTTTTTCATTTTGTCGGAAGTTGCTTTTATGTTCAGTTAAGTTTTCGTAGAAATGGAAGTTTTTAGGTTTTGCTTTTTTTTTTTTCGAGATTCTTACACGTTGATGTAAAATAATATAAAATATAGCTAAAATATCCTATACAACCGAAACAGTAAATCAAATAAACCAAGTTTATTATACTAGATTTTTTTTTTTAATTGAAACTTTTGCCACTAGTCACTATATGATGCGTGGAAAATGCGTATTAATCGGTTTGTCTGTCTCCTTTTTTAAAATAATTTTAGAAGGATTAGCTCAAACAAACACTGTTTATTCGAAAGTTTTGTTTATTATTATTGATGTGTTTTAATTGCTACATTTTTTTTCCTTGTAGTAGGTACAAAAGTAGTATAAATTAAAAAAAAAAAAAAAAAGTGTCCCGAATTTCTTCCAAAATATCCATTTTATTCGTCTCCCTTCCTACCCCCACATTTCTTTCTGACCTGTTTTTTTTGGGGGGGGGGCACCTCTGTACATGCATATCTGCCTAACAACATATGGACGACTAAAATAGCCATTCAACTACTCCAGCATGCATGTGTGGGCACATTTTAATTAACTAAACAATTTGTTTTTTGTCCTTGTCCTCGCAAAAATTGAAAATTTACCTCTTTAACTTCTTTCTTAAATCACCGTAAGGGGTCGTATGCAATCCCTAAAATTGCGAATACAACTCTGAAGTTTCATTCTGAGAAAAACAAGTTTGTGCACACGTTTTTCTTCACCACAAAAAATGAAGCAAATTAGCTAAATATCGGCTCTGGGGAGTGGTCACTTCGTCTTAAGTAATTAGGGCGGGGAATAACAACGTCCAAATATTGTACTACTTTCCTTCTTGTGTGTGTTTAAGCTAGATCCTGCAAATGGGAGCGATTTTACGCTAACAGAATGAAATTAGTTCGCTGTGTTTGGCATCCAGCGGGTCATCCGCTACATTATTTTACTTAGAAAATAAATATGTGTAGTATAAGTACATGTGCATACTATACATTACTTAAGAAAGCACATTTGTTGTTTAAGTCATGTACAGAAAAAGGGGGAGATGTGAAAACACTTACTAGATACACTTTTAGTAAAAACCCCTGCTTAAATTTAGTGTGTGTGTGTTTTTTTAACACCTTTTACATTTAGGAAGTTCCATTTTGTTTTCTAAAGTAGCACATAGCAGGTATGGGGATGATTTTTAATTTTTCCACCTTGTTACCTACAGCCGTAATCAAGCGTTTTTTATGCTGATGACATAAATTTCCTTTTCTCAGAGGTTCTTTGATTTTTTTGCACTTAATGATTTTTACCCTTGCATAGTTAACTTCATACTAACACTTTATACACTTGAATATGTAAGAAGGAATACTGTTAATAATAGCGCTCATCTATACTTTAAGTAAGCGTTAGAAAACTGGTATGAGGTTTCAGCTGGAGGAATTGTACAGCCGTAATTATACCAAATAAAATGTGATATTTTTCTTTTCTATCTCATTCATTAGATGCCTCAACTTTAGGTAAATGCTTGAATCTAACCTCAGGTTTCATACTGAATTTTTGTAATAAAAATGAAAGAGTTTTGGAGGAAATTTTATGGAGGAAAATAAAGTTTTGTAAGATTACTTTCACTACGCTAAAAATGATATTTTTAAATCAAATTTTTAACACTATCACTCAATAAATCAAACTAATGAACCATCAATTCTCAAATGAAATAAAGCAGCTCCAAATTTTGCCTCTTTGCAAAAAATGCAGGCAGGGCCGGATTTGGAAGTGTAGAGGCCCCGGGGCAACGAATGAGTGGAAGCCTATAATCAAGGTGCGAGAAGATATCCTATATTTTCGAAAATATCCTATATTTTCGAAAATATCCTATACTTTGATATATATCCAAATATTTTGATATATATGTATAGATCCAATATTTTCGACTCGTGAAAGTAAAGGATATTTTGTAGAAATTTTATTGTGGGGGCCCCTTTGTTGTTGAGGCCCCCGGGGCAGTAGCCCCGCCTGAACTCCCCTAAATGCAGGTGTATCTGATGAGACAATGCAAGTCTGCTTCCTGAAATTCAGTGGAAAGATTTTGGTAATAAGTCAAAGCTTTGGTAATAGTATGGAAAGTAATAAGTAGTATTTGTTCAACTGATAAAGCAAGAAAGTAGATATGTCTGAACTGATTGTCACAGAGAAGGATTATGTAATCTTAAATTAAAAAAGAGCTTTGAAAGAGTTGGTATCAATATCCAGAAGTTTTTAGAGTACCTCAATATTTTTTTTCCTAAATGAAGTTTTATTGGAAACGTTTCGAAGGAGAGTAGGAACCATGTTGGTTTAATCTGCTACATCTACTGGATAAGCGATAAATAGTTTTTTTTACATTTTATTTTGGCATGTATTAATGTAGCTGTCTCCTTCCTACTTTTTCTCCCCTACTTACAAAACTATGAACCAAGCATTGTTTTGATTACCAAGTACCCCGATTGAATAACATAATTTTGCAAACTGAAGATTTACTAGGATTGGTTGGGGTAAGTGGGTCACCGGGGTAAGTGGGTCACGCCCCTAAAACTGAAATATGGATAAAGTTTTTAAACTTGTTTACACTGATCATGTTAAATTTCATCACAGTGATTGGTTTTGCTCATATTTGCGAAACGTGAATTTTTTTCTCTAAATTTAGTAAAAAAAAAACAAAAATCTGAACATTCTTTTTTTGCTAGTTCACAACATTTTTCAAAGGAGTGTTTCCAGGTTAGTTTTTAATATATTTTTATGATAATTAATTTTTCACGTATAGTTTAACTTAAAGTTCATACAGCAGCAAGAATTTTTGTATAGTAAGTGTTTAAGAGGAGGGGTCCCACTTACCTCGTACATTTGTGCTATGCGGGATAAGTGAGTCCCTCTATCATAATGGGGATTTTAATATCAAAAGCAATTCTGATTAAATATTGTCAGAGATAAAATAAAACAATAAGTTTACGTTTATTGTTTGAAAACTTTTGTATAAGGTTTCAAAAACGAACTCTTTTCAAACGGGGTCCCACTTACCCCAGCCAACCGTATTAAAAAATAAGTTATATTTTTACAGTTGAAATAACAGTGCTAGAATCGATGCTTCACCATCTTTCGTTCGTCTAATTTACAGCACGGAGCAGCAGATTGAACGCATCCTCAATTATTCAAAATGAGGCTATGGAGTGGAGGTGGCGTGGAGTAGCTCCTCTTCTTGTGAACGGATGTTCTTCATATTTGTTTCAGCATCTGCGATGGCGCAACAAGGCATCGTGACATGGATGCTAAGGAGAATGAACTAAGTGTTTTGTCTAAGTTAGAGGCAGCCCAAAGACCGTTTTCGTTAGAAAACAGATTTGCTTTGCGGCCGAATGCAGCGCCATAGGTTGTCATTTAGAAGGATCAAGAAAAACTGCCCTCTTGCTTCGAGTAATTTATGTAGTGCGTGGGTGCTTTTTTTTTTCTTCTTTTTTTTTTTTTTTTGTCATCGTTTCTGGTTGTTTTATCTGTAAAGTACATATCTTTTGCTCCTAGAAATGCAAAATTTCCGGAAATTTTGAGCCGCAGAAAAAAAAAAAAAGAGTTTAGTTCCGGGTTTCTCTTGAACAATAGGGACGAAAAAAGGAAAATTTGACTTTTTACAAACTAGAAACATATGTACACAGGGCTGCTTAGATAGGTAAAGAAAATCCCAACAAAACATGAATGTGAAAAAGAAGCCAAGTTCGGTCGAAATGAGGTTCGAGGTAGACGGTGTCACCGACAAAAAATAGTTCAGATCTAAACGGTTACCAAGTTCCACAGCAGTTCCACATAGATGTTGGATTTTCCGATGTTCTTCAATTCATTTAGAAAACAATTTTTTACTTTCTTTGATAATGGATTTTAAACTTGTGGCAAGTTCTAGCCATCGCTATTTTTTTTTTTTTCAAACTTGCCAAGTTTTAAATCCAATATCAAAGAAAGTAAAAAATTGTTTTCTAAATGAATTGAAGAACATGGGAAAATCCAACATCTATGTGGAACTGCTATGGAACTTGGTAACCGTTTAGATCTGAACTATTTTTTGTCGGGAACACCGTCTACCTCGAACCTCATTTCGACCGAACTTGGCTTCTTTTTCACATTCATGTTTTGTTGGGATATCATTACTTTTTGAAAAACTAAATCAAAGATTATGTTCTAATTCAGACGATTATAAATGCAAAAGCGTATAGAACTATATGATTCCCTTTTTTCCCCTGCTTTTACGGTTCACTGATTTGCGGTTTCTCTTTATTAGAAGTTTTGAATATATTTCGATAGCTGGGGACTTGGTGCGATCGCCAATTTTAGGCAGTAATCGTCTGTTTTTCCCATTTATCAGCAAGACCAAAGTACATTAGTTCTTGGTCTTTGACGTCCTCAGATTTGTCGACAATTAGGGAAATCTGTCTGGAATTTATTGTTCAGGAGGATAATCATAACGTAGATCGTGAAATATGCAGAATTGGCGAAAATATTTCTCAATTGTTGAAATTATTGCTGCCATTTTTGCTCCTCCAGTAAAATTTTGCATTTAATTGAGATCTAATGATTTTAATAAATTTTAAAGCCGGTTATTTTTTATTTTAAAGGCTTAGCTCTAGGTTTGCAAGTTTAATTATTTGATGGATCATTTTTCATTTTAGAGGAATTTAAAGTATCGTTTCAAGCCCCATTTGGTTAGAAATTAAATTGGTAATTTAAAACTTCAACAACCTTGTTTTGGCAACGTTTGACGAGCCCATTTGTTTTGATTTATTTGGTGAAATATTTTGCAATCGCAATCGCGCGGTGAAGTGATTACGCCGTGATGCTCATAAAAAATAGTGTAGTTTTTTGCTATTTTAATGTAGTTTTTTGACTTTATAGATTTTTCCCTTTACATATGCATGAAAATATGGAACTATTTTGATATACCCCCCCCCCCCCCAAATCGGAAATTTGGCGACTTTTTTTCTTTTTTTTGACACAAAACTTTGTTGCCACAAAAATGATAAATTTTACATAACCTAATGACTTTAAGTAACATATTAAGGTTATGTATCTACTTAGCAGAGTAACTATAAAGATGAAAAGACGAAGATATTATTAGCGAAACTTTATTCCAACTAACTAGATGATCGCCATTTTAAAACTTCAAAAACTACTTAGTGTTGCCAAACAATAATAAAGAAATATATATAAACAATAATACAACTTTAACACTTTCCCTTATTATTGTTTAGTGTTCCTGAATTTAATTTAGCAGTTTTTAATTCTAAATCAGTCCTATTTTGTTGCACAGATTTAGAATCCTAGGGCCGTAAAGTGGCTTAGTAAAAAGGTCAGCTAACTGTAGTTCAGTAGGAACTCGCTTTACAGTAATTTCTTCATTCGTTACCATTTCTCTCACAAAGAAATGTCTAATACGAATGTGCTTTGTTCTCTTGTGGAATTCTCCTTGATTCTGAGATAATTTGACTGCTGCCTCGTTATCCACTTTAAGTTCTGGTACCTGCTTTAAATTTGTTATTTCCTTGAACAATCTCTTAAGCCAAACTAATTCTCTGGCTGCTTCACTAGCTGCAACTATCTCCGCTTCTGTAGTGGAAATTGCTACAGTAGACTGTCTTTGACTGCACCATGATATTGCTCCACCAGCGTAAATACAAACAACACCTGTTGTTGAACACCCTGTTGAGGTGTCTCCTCCATGGTCAGCATCACTATAGCTTTCTATAATGCCTTTCTTGTATCCTGATTTGTAAACTAATCCTTTGTCTAAAGTTCCTTTCAAGTATCTGAATATTCTTTTGACTCTTTGCCAGTCTTCTTTACTTGGGCTTTCTAAAGCTTTGGAAGCTACTCCTACTGCATAAGCTATGTCAGGTCGAGTTCCTGTCATGATATACATTAGTGCTCCTACGGCTTGTCTATAGGGAAATGTTGTCTCAGTACTCTCTACTTTCCCTGATTGAATACTCTCTTTGATAATTGGCGTAGACACTGGATTACAATCACTCATGCCGAATCTTTCAAGAACTTTCTTCGTGTAGGCTGTTTGAGATAACTTGATAGAATCATCTTCTTGACGATGAATCTCAAACCCTAAGTAGTATTCAGCAGGTTTTGTTGTAATTTTAAATTCTTTCTTCAGATCTCCAAGGAAATTTTCTAAGTGTTCTTTACTTGTTGACGCAACTAAACCATCATCAACATACAGAACTAAAATAAGTAATTCCCTATTGCTTCTTCTAATAAACAAGCATGGATCTGCTTCACTTCTTACAAAACCAATTTTACGCAAATATTCTCCAAAACACTGGTTCCAGCACCTTGGCGCTTGTTTCAGACCATAAAGACTTTTCTTTAAGTGGCATACTCTGTCAGTGCCATCTTCATAGCCTTCAGGTTGACACATGAAAATATCTTCTTCTAACTTGCCATACAAAAAAGCTGTTGAGACATCAAATTGTACTAAACTCATATTTTCATTTGCTGCGATACTAAGTAAAGTTCTTATGGTGCTTGTTCTTGCAACTGGACTGAAGGTCTCTTGAAAGTGAATTCCTTTCCGTTAAGCGTAGCCTTTAATTACTAACCTTGCTTTGTATTTATCAATACTACCATCTGGATTTCTTTTTATTCTGTAAACCCACTTGCATGGTATCGGCTTGACTCCTTTAGGTAGTTTACATAACCTCCATGTCTGATTATCTTTCAGAGAAGTCATTTCACTATCCATGGCCGTTTTCCAGTTGTTCACTTCAGCACTTTCAATAGCTTCTCGATATGTTTCTGGATATTTTTCATCATAGATGAAGGATTCAATTTCCATGATGTATTCTTCAAATCGCTTTGGTTTCTTTATCTGAGAACGATCTCTTAGATTCCTACCATGTAAAGACTTAAGTTCATCCTCTTCATCTGTACTTTCAGCTTCGGTATCGGATATGTTAATACTTTCCTCTCTTAATTCTTCTTCCTCCTCTTCACATGCTTCTTGATCTGGTGGATGATTTATTGAATCTGAATTTTCCTGTAAAACTGTAATATGTTTTTCACACTGTTTCGTTTTCTCATGAAAAATCACATCTCTTGACAGGATTACTTTTTTTTCTTCTTCTATCCAAATTCTATAGCGTTCATCCCCATTATAACCAATCAGAAAACCTTTTACAGCTTTCCGATCCATTTTCTTTCTTTTCTGTACCGGCACATGAGCATAACAAAGTGAGCCGATTATGCACATGTGTTTTATCCTTGGCCTTTTTCCAAACCATAATTCATGTGGACTAACGTTTCCCACGGATGAAATTCCAGTCCTGTTTAAAATGTATGCAGCTGTATTAACAAGCTCTGCCCATAAAAATGCTGGAAATTCGATTTCTTGGTTGGAATACTTTAGCGTTCTGGCCATTTCTACAATTGTTCTGTTTTCTCTTTCGCTCGTTCCATTTTGTTCAGGTGTATATGGTGCTGTGAGTCTCTGAATAATTCCTTTCATCTGAAGAAATTCTCGAACTTCTTGGTTGTCGAACTCACCTCCATTGTCACTAAGGATTTCTCTAATTGAATGTCCCAAATTTTCAGCATGAGCTATGAACGATTTTAGAGAAAACAAGACATCCGACTTATGTTTCAGAAAGAAAACATACCGGTACTTAGAATAATGATCTTTAAACACAACAAAATGCTTATACTTTCTGTGTGACTCTT
This sequence comes from Uloborus diversus, assembly GCF_026930045.1. NCBI lineage: Eukaryota > Metazoa > Arthropoda > Arachnida > Araneae > Uloboridae > Uloborus > Uloborus diversus. The sequence goes on along the minus strand of NC_072735.1, from coordinate 174,381,423 downwards.
CGAATGGTCCACAGACGTCAGTCGACACAAGTTCACCAACTCTTGTAGCTTTTGGTTTAGTGCCGAACCTTAAACGATGTGCTTTACCATATATGCAAGGCTCGCATGGCTCTTTATCAATATTCACTTTGATATTAAATTCATTTTTGAGCATATTCCTAACGTGACGCTTGTCTTGATGCCCCCATCTACTGTGATACAATTGCAGTAAGGAACTTTTACCGCTATACGTATCTGCAATTTGAACTTCTATCTCTTTATCTGGAAGTATTGGCTCTAGAGCAGCCCTGAAGAGAGTTCCACATATACTTCGAGTACCGTAAAGCTTCACTTCATTGTTGATCTTCAACCAGCATTCAGTAGGAGTAGAAGTAAACTCACTATTCTGATTTCTATCCTGAGCAGCTAACACTGAAAACAAATTTCTGCTAATTCCAGGAACATACCAGACATCTTTCAACTCAATTACTTCTGTATTTCTTCCAACTAAAGCTTTGACTAGAATGCTTCCTTTCCCTAAAGCAGTCAATATTTCGTTTCCTGCCACTTTGATAGTATGGGTGCCCGAAGAAGAAAATGTCTCAAAATTGCTAAAATAAATAAATGTGTTAGTAACATGCCTTGTCGCTCCGTTGTCTATCCAAAATGTGCTTGTTTCCCCTTCTGATAGGAAACTTTCTTCACAATAGGATGTCATTGCCGTACTTGGCGATGAAATATTCACTTGATTATTATAGGACTTATTCTGGAAGCTCGAGCTTGGCTTAGGAGGTCGACCATCTGCAATCCATTTGGAACATGACTTGACCCAATGTCCAACGGCTTTACAATAATTACAAATATTTTTGTTGCTTAACTAGTTCTTGGCTTGAAATTTCTTCGCACGCGCTTTATTTTTAGACTTGGCGACAACAAGAGCTTCTGCAGCTTTTTCACTTCTTTCATTGTTGTCGGCGAAATTTCGCTCAAACATACTTAACTGAGCAGCCAAATCTTCAAAAGGCTTTTCTTCATCTTTTGCAAGAAGCATCCAACTTGATTTGAATGATTTGAAGTTACTTGGCAAAATATGTAGAATTTTGCATACCAGCAACATTTCTGGAAGTTTATTTTCCCCTTTCGCTATGAGCCCGCTATTCAGCTCATTCCACAAACTACTTAATTGTGCAACATGGGTTGAAATGTCATTTCCAAAAATCCAATCAAACTTAAAAAATTCATTGCAGATTTTGAACAGTTGATCCTTTGATGAAGCTTCAAACAACGTTTTCAAAGCTTCCCAAGCTTCAAAAGCTGTCTCTTTGTCCATAATCTTTTGATAAACGGAGTCTGTTACTGTACTTGCGATTATACTCTTGGCATAACTGTTGGCTTTGCGGTATATATTGGCGCATATTTCATACTTCTTGACTTCTGCTGCGTCTGCTGTACTAGGTAATTCTTCAGGTTTCTTTAACTTACCATCAATTACCTCCAATGCCCCTTCGTGATAATCTAATATATCTCTTATCTTCCGTTTCCACATTGGAAAATCTGCTTCTCCAGATAACGGCTTTACAGTTCTTGATAAATCCATCTTGAACTATTTCTTTTTCGGATTTAACTTAGTCTCTGCTTTTAATCTTTTAAAAACGCAATGAGCTTGCTGGAGCCCATAACCTGATAAATTTTACATAACCTAATGACTTTAAGTAACATATTAAGGTTATGTATCTACTTAGCAGAGTAACTATAAAGATGAAAAGACGAAGATATTATTAGCGAAACTTTATTCCAACTAACTAGATGATCGCCATTTTAAAACTTCAAAAACTACTTAGTGTTGCCAAACAATAATAAAGAAATATATATAAACAATAATACAACTTTAACAAAAAATTGTTGCCACAAAACTTTAAAAAAACTCAAAAAATGGTACAAAATACAAGAAAATACTTAATTTGGCAACAGCAAAAACCTAAAAGCTGAAAAAACCTAAATTGGCAACACCAAAATAAGAAACAGCAACCCTAAAAAGTCCGTTGGAAATGCCAGATTTGGCGCGTAATTTTTGGGAGTGTATATCAAAGTTATACCGAAAATATATCTTTAGGCCAAATTTCAAGTATGTGAGACACTTGGAAGTTCGTAAACATTTTGATGAGTGAGTGAGTCAGTGTTAAAAATTACCCTTTTCTGATCTCAATAATTCTATAACTTTAAGAGGTACACTCATGAAATTTAGGATTATAGGTCTGCTATGCAGCTCTATTAGACGTACAAAATTTCAAGCACGTAGATTTAATAGTTTTTGAGAAATGAGGGGTTCAAAAGTAGCTTGAAATGGTTCGTGTAAGATGCACACTGGCAGATGTGTCGCCTGATTTCCGAACTTGGCTGACACACTGCCGTGTGTCTAAATTTCCTCGCTTTATCAAATATCCCGCTTAACCGAATAATATTTCTTGTGTATTAAGGCTAAAGCTAGCCACTTTGAAAATTTTTAAATACATTAGATAAAATGATGTATTCATACCATAGACTAATAATAAGAGTAGACAGAGCTTTCCCGGACTTGCTGATGAAAAAATTGGTTCATGGATACATCATGTGACTCGTGGAAGGCTTGGCGAAAACTTTGGCAGCATGGTTGCTAGATGGCAGGATTATCTATAGTTTGGCACTCGAGACTCGACATGTATTTTAAGACGTAATGTATTTTTATTATGATTTTTTTTCCAGGTGCAGAGATGATTGAACTGTTTTTCTTTTAGTTATGCATTATTTTGACATTAGTAATTAGTTTTTGATCACAGTTTTCAGTAACTTTTATTTCATTCGGAACTGCTACGTCAGCGTTGGCGTAAACGTAATGGCGTAAACGTTTTGCGTTAACGCAAAAATGTACTAATCGGTATCTTAAATTGAAATTGTAGGTAAAAATCTTATCGTTTGTCGATTCTTTTTGGGCGCTTGCATCTTTAATTGCTTAAAGAGTTATTGAAATTGAATAAAGAAAATGCACAACACAATCTTAACGAAAAACTCGCTATATTAACAAAATATTTACAACTTAGAGTAACAAATTTGCAAATCGGACTCCATAAAAGATCATTCTTCCGTGTTCCATCAATTCTATTTATTTCATTTCTCGCTGGCGTTGATCGTCTGCTACTATCAACGCCCGCTGTTGCTAGGTTATCCACCAGTCACATGATTTGGTTTATGAGCAGCAAAAGGGTTGCCATAGCTCGATCTACTCTTATTATTAGTCTATGATTCATACTGTCTGACCATCGATTACATGGAAAGGCTAATATCCGATTTAAAGGCGGAAATGGACGTATCTATTAATTTATAGGGGTGTTGGTTTGTTTCAGATGTGCACTTTTGCCTCTCTACTATTTAGCCTTATTTTGTAAAAATGAAAATGCCTCACATCAACATTTTTTAAATCTCAAGTATATTCGATCTATATTCTCACGGCAAAAATTACATGATTTATTTATTCACAACAAAGTTTTGAGCTTACCATTTTGCTTTTAAGTTCCTGAACGAAATGAAAATATTGTATTTTCTTTTTGTTGTTTCCATGGTAACTATTTTTGTTTCCCCTTATTTTATTTTTGAGAATGCAATAAATGATACTAGTGACATTATAAAACGTGCGCATCAAAATCTCATCGTTATTTTCCCATCCCCCCTGCTGGATTCATTCAGATGGAATCGTCTTTACTTGGCACATTTTCAAAATCCGTGGTCAAACAGTATTTATTTTGAAGTTTGGTCGTAATAATTTCATTAACTTAAAGTTGCAATTAATTTTGTGTGTCCAAGTTGTTTCTTGTCACCCTGTCTATCGTGATGAACATCCGATTTATTAATTCATGAAAATAAGTATATCTATAATATGAAAAAAAAAGTGAAATAAAAAGATAAAGGGAGGTTAAATTACAAGTAACATCTCCGAGTGTGAGAATTGAAAAAATTATGTGTAGACCCCTCACTATTTCCTTTTAGGTCTAATAAATAATCGATGTTTTTAACAACCCCAAAGAATGGGTGGGTGTACTCATGGGGGAGTATTAAATCACTACTTCTTAAATCACTTTACTTTATAGACATTTAACCAAAATTATGGGCAAACAGAGTAGTGTAATTTTAAATGTAAAGAAAGGGGATCTTTCTATTAGACTCTGTACTTTAAAATTTCATAAAAAATGTATGGAACGTGTATGAAGAACAAAAATATAAAACAATAGATCCTTAGAGTGAGTAAGGAGACATTAAAAAAAGGGCACACCTATTTTGTAACGACCCAATGCAAAAAAGGGTTTATTCAGATATCGACAATGGGGTAGTTGCCAAAATTTTAAAAGTATTTTTTTCTGAAAGAGCATGTTTAAAAACATAGGACCTGATCAGTTTTTAAATAATTTGCTTAAGTTTACTATTTAAAAAAAAAAAAATACGAAATCAGTGCGTTTTTATTGTTTATCATTCTGGCGATGACATCACAAATGATGAAATGCCATTCAGTGTTGCCATTCACAGAGCAAAATATTTAAGTCGCATCTTTACTCACGTGTATTGGCTACGATATGGTTGATAGCAAGCGTGGAGCGCAATGTTTAATTCGCTTAATTCGATGATTATAAAGTGGAAACGCTGTGGAAAGATGCGCCAAAATGCATCATTTGTGACGTCATCAAGATCTCGCCTTGTTTGAAAAATCGGACATTTAAAAAAAATTAATTAAAAAATAACTGTTGGGAAAATAAAAGTATTTTCTGGGTCCATGTTATTATTTTTGCTTACTCTATCAATTTCAGTGACTAAAATTAGTACTTTTGACTGAAGAAAACAACTCCATTATAGCATGATTCTACCGATATGTCGCAAAATATATTTTTTAACATATTAATATCGCTAAATTGAAAGCAGATTTAAAAAATAATTGTTGTCTCCGAATTTCTCGCCAACTTTGCGTGATACCGCCAGATTCCAGGGTAGGATTTGGCGTGCTTTTTTTTGGGAGGGGGGGGGGGAGCGGTAGACGTCTTTGAGAATTTACGTTTTAATTAATATATCCGCTAATTAAAGTAGTAGAAAAACAAAAACTGCATATATATGATGTCTGAAAAATCACGAAGCTATCAACACCTGGTTTCATCGTCAATTCAATGGCGTTTGGAAGAAATTAGAGTGACATAGATTGACAGATACATAGAGAGATACAGTCGCTATCTAAGGTAGTATAGGATGGCTCGTGATTGTTGCCTACACGAGAAACACTAAATCACTTCACGAACATATGAAACCACATTAAAAATCTTATCTTGTGAAAAGGTAGAGGAGCAGGAGAAATGTGGCTAGAAGGGAATTCTATTTTGATAGACGTATTAAATGCTGCACAACCCTATAATAACTCCAAGTATGTTGGATCTTTGCATGAACTTTATGAACTCTCTACTTCTTATAATGCAATTTAAGTTTAAAGATTCCAGTAACAATATTTAACTATTTTCGGCTCAGTAATGGACGTACCAAATGATATACTTCCGTTTCTGAGAAAAAAAATATCATTTTTTTCCTAGAAGTTAAAAAAAAAATTACATTAATGGAAGTCGAGTCAATGTTCTTTAATGTTCATGCAATGAAAGAAGGATTCAGCATATTTGGAGTCTCTGCAGAGTGTTGCTGCAGCAGTTGATTATTATGACCGTTGAATTTTGGCCTTGATTGTTGAGAAATTAAACAAAACAGAGCGTTCGAAGATAAAAATTTCGTGAATTTATCAAGATTTTACGATAAAAAACAGTTCATGACATATTTATTTCCAGTACAGTAAAGTACGACCAACAACAGTTTCTTTCAGAAAAAAAGAAATTAAAAGAAAAAACTTTCTTACAAAGAAATGAATATAATTTCGAAACACATATATAAAGGTAGATTTTGAAATATTTCAAATACAATACTTTACCATTCAGCAACTATACTTCACAAAGTAAGAAAAACCAAATAAAAGAAAATAATGTTCACAATAAGAATTTAGTTCGAAAAGTTGATAACAATACCACATTCAACTTAAGTTACCCATGATATCCTGGATAGCAGCCTGAACTTCCTGCGCCACCATTAGAAAACATACCGGCAGGAGGCATCGAGTACAGAAAAGGCATGTGAGCCCCAGGATATAGTCCACGATAGAGGCCCAGATTCGGAGTGGGCACGACAAAATAGCTGAAGTTGGGGTTGCCGCACATGAAGTAATTGTTCCACGACATAGCTTCGTTGTTTTCTTTGTTAGCGCTTTCAGCAGGACCTTTTCCTACCTTGTTAATCGAAGTCGTTATTTCGCTGACTGCGGGTCTTCCGGTCTTGACCGTACCAGACTCCTTGCCAATATAATTATGCGGCTGCAAACAAACATTGTCACTCCTCTTCGAAATGGACTCATTCTCATTCAGTATGACATCTTCATTCTTTTCAACACGAGACTCGTCGCTGGAAGGCGCTGTATTCACGAAGGCTGAATTGCCAACTT